>NW_020451271.1:1789429-2053803 GCF_003343035.1 Apteryx rowi
AAACCCTTCAACAAAGGAGAGGGAGCAGCGACAGACGGGGACAAGGAGAGGCGGGGGAGGGAGGCACGGACGGACGGACGGGCTGTCCGGATGCGGCGAGCCCCCGCTTCGTCGCCGGGGCTGCGTTAGCGCGGGCGGCAAGAAGACGCGGAGCGGCGGCTCTCCGGCGGGGCCGGCCGGCACCATGGGCTGCTGCACGGGGCGCTGCACGCTCGTCTTCCTCTGCTCGCTGCAGCTGGTGAGTGAGTGCCCGCCGCCCYGGGCCACGGCCGCGCTTGCGGGGGGAAGGGGCGCCCGCTCGGCCCGCCGGGCGCGGGGACGGGGGTGCCCTGCCGCCGGGCCGCCCCCCGCTCCCGCCGCCCCCCGGCCGCTCCGCGCCCCCGGCCCGTAAGTTCTGCCGTGCGACGTGAAGAGGATTTAGCGTCCGTGTTGGGGAGGAGGGAAGGCGCCGTCGCCGTCGGGCCGGGCTGGGGGCAGCGGTGCCCCGGCCCCTGCTGCGGCGCCCGGCCGCTCCCGCCTCCGCGGGAGGCTCCCTCGGCCGGGCGATGCCGCTCCCCGCCGGGGCGAAGTGCAGCCTTCCCCCAGCGGTGCAAAGCGGGCAGGAGGGAGAAGGGGGGAAAGATCCGCCGGCGCTGCCCCGCGGCTGCCGGGCGCTGCGGGGCGCTGCGCCCCGTCGGGGCCGCAGGTCGGAGGGCGCGGGCCTCCCGTGCCGGGGTCCTTGCGAGGAACGCACAGAAACCATCGGCCAGAGCCACCCTCTTCTTTTTCCTTTTCTTTTTCCAAAATGCAAAATCTACCCATCCTCTTCTGTGAGTTTTCTTGGGGTTCCTTTTCTCCGATTAAATATTCCTGAGCGTATAACTGAAACAACAGGAAAAAATGTGTCTTCTCTTCTTTGTTTACCTGAAGTTGGCATATTTGTTTCAGAGGAAAGAGTTGTCCAGACAAAACAACAGCAAACAATAATAATCCTTCCTCTGGCTCATTAGCAGTATGATAAAATAATGCTCTTCCTTTAACAGTTAGTTCTAGTCCCAAGAGTATTTTAAAAGATTTTCTCTTTTCTACTGACTCAGAGTCATCATTCTGCCACATGATCTTTCTTTAGATGAGTGCTATTCCTTGTGTGTGTCTGTAAAGAAGAAAAGTGGGATGCACCTACTGTTTTCTCTTAATCCTTTGCTAATCTTTCTGTTTTTCTCTTACAGCAATTTGAAATGGCTTCAGTTTCAGGGGTAATATTAATGTATACTTAAATGTGATACATAGAATTGCTTATTTGAAGCACCTCAGTCTTTTCCAAGGCTTTATATCAGACATACCAGTTTACAAAGGCAGAGAATCTCCATTGTTTGTAGTGTGGGTCTGGACCTTATTTAGATATGCTTAAATGTGATGGAGCTAACTGTGGTATAAAACCTTGAAACAGCCTTACCAAAAAGCAGAGAATACATCATTTGTACTTTTAGGAAAGCTTTTTCAACACATTTCTGGTCTGTTTTTTCTTCTTTTGCACCAGTTTTGCAGATACTGTCCTATTGACTGCAGGAAAATTACTCCTGATTTACTTCTGTGCATGTGGGAGGAGAAACAAACCTGTCTTCAAAAATCTCTCTGTCCGACAGCTATGGAGGTTATAATAACTGTATTTACTGTACTGTAGAATTACCTGGAGGCTATAGAAATTGAAGTAAAGTGTGAATAGCCACCATAACCTGTAGGGAAATGCATATAAAATCTTTCAGAAAAAAGATCATATTTTATAAAAGGCCTATTAGATGATCTAACAACTTTCAAAAAATGACTTTAATATGTAGTCTTTTCTGCTGTACTTACCTGTTTTAAAATAACAGTCCACTGTCATATCTGTATCTTTTAGGCACTGCTAAATGTCTGTATGGCAAAATGCTTTCATTTCAGTTTATTTTCATTTAAAAAATAAAAGCCATGTTTTAGATCTAAGATGTAATCTAGTAGACATGAACTCAAAGCTCAGGTACTTGCCATGATCTCGGTGGTGGTAGCGTTGAATTTATGTCTGTAGAAGTTGTCACCACAGGTGGTTTTAGATCTTTTTCTAACATCTCAGAGGTCATGAGCAAAACTGCATCCCCAGACATTACTGTCATTAAGCAAGATTTATTTTACCTTGCATCCGTTTATGGAGAGGTGAAAGACTTATTACTAACTGTGGACAGCATTTAGATTAAATACTACAAAAGCCAAAGCACTTGTAGTGCTAATTTGTAGCATTTTAAAAGTACAGATGATTTATATGGCTTGAGAAAAACTTTAGAAAAGGAGAAAGATGGCCATGTATTTAAAAGAAAATGCCAGGAAGTTGTTCACCTTGGCCATATTCTAGTCATGTCAGAAAAGGTTTCTGTGAACAGTTTGGGCTTAACCTTTAGACTAACCTTTAGATATCACCTAAGAAAGTTAGACATATATTATAAACTACAGTTGGCAATACCTTTTATAGTGGACATGTGCCATGTAGATTCTCTTTGTTATAAAATGATGTGAAATAGTCAATTCCCTGGAAGCATGTTTGTATCAAAGATTTGGTTCTCATTAGTTCTAAAGATGTAAGCAGTATTTAGTGGCCTTGTAGTGCTGTTTCTTGATTTTTTCAGAACTGTCTTCTTCTCTAACTTTTGTCTGTAGTGCATGTTTATGGAAATATGATGCTGGGATGAAGATCACAATTACTAGGTAAAGAGAACAACAGTTATTGTGTGACAGTCTATAAAATATCCTTTCTCTAATGATGATGCTGTAAGTGCATTAACTTCAAGAAGATTTGTTTGTGTACATTGGGAGGATTTCAACATAACTGAAAACTGATATTACTGTCATTTTAATGTTTTGATCCACAAAAATGTTTATTGCTGAGTTATTGCTTTTACCTTTTGTAATAAATACATTTTACTGCTGAATTCAGTAATCTCAAGGACATTCTGTAGTTAATCTTAAATAGCTTAATTATAATCTCATTCTTAAATGTCAATCCATATCATCATGTGTAATACAGAATTCTGGAAATAATGATAGAGACAGTGTGCTAGGGGGCACCTGTTTGGGAAAAGCTGTTAAGCACAGGGATTCCTGCATGGTTAGCTTACACCTCTGCAGGCTGAGGGCCAAGTCTGCCTCTGAAAACCAAGGGAATTTTGCTCAAGGAAGGAAAACAATATTGTTCCCCCCCCCTCCACACACACACACCCACCTTTTTAAATCCTATGATCTCTTTGACTGTTTTGCTCTTACTTTACTTACTTGCTCTTACTGCAATTAAGCTTTTCAATATACCTTTTGCAAAGTTGTCAAGCTAAGAACTTAAAGGTATGTGTGTGTCTTTCTGTGCATAAATCTGTCATTAACACTATTAGGAGCTACATATACATCAGGAAAATACATCTTAAGGATCTATGAATCCTTCGGATTATAGCCATAATTCTTACTAGTGCCACCAGAAGTCACAGATGTTGGCCTTGTCTGTACTAGAAAATTAAAGCAGCTGCCAGAGATGGTGCCTATGCTTGAGTAGCCACCATGCCATAAAATACTGCAGCATGAAAATGTTTGGAAAATAAAGCAATTGCAAAAAAATATTAAATTCTGGAAGGGGTAAATTGAGAAAGAATTGCACAGAGGTTTAGCTGTGTGAATCCAATTGATGTTAATATGTGTCACACAGTGAAAACCTTCACACTGCTTTGAAAATGTATTTCTGAGTAACTACCATTGCAGGATAATTTTGTTTTAACATTTACATTAAGTGGAAGGTTTTGGTACCAAGAAGTATACAGATATGCAAGCACAAAGAACTGTAAATATTAGAGATCACAGATGAGATTTTCAAAGCAATGAATGGAAGATTAATCAAAGTTACATAGCTGAGTTCCCTTCATAACTTTGAAAATCTCATTGCATATTTTTATCTTTGGACTTTGCTGCACTCTTTTCATTGTATAGACCTTGATTTAGAAGTATAACCTTATGTGGTATAGTTAGTATAAAATAATCTGTTCCCTCTTTACCCTGTTACTTTCCAAATAATTTGTCAGCAGACCACAAGGAGAAATAATTCTCATGGAAACACAGCTTCTGTGAATTAATATTTTGACTAAGAGATTGTTTGGTGAGTGAAGTTGGTCATTTTAATGAATTAATTCTTCTCTTGATATTCAGAAGATTTATGTTTGTAATTCCCATTAACGTTAATTATACTGATGTATGTAAATCCTTACACTTGGAGATAAGAGTGTATCCGTTAGACTAAAAGATAACATTTCGCCATTTATTACTATACATAATGAGATTCCAGTAGTTATGTCGGGAAAAGATATATACCATGCATAGATTTTCATCTCATTTTAAAATGGTTTATAAAGCTGGGAACTATAACTTCTGCTAAAATGCACTTTATGAAATCTTCTGATTTTGACTATCTGTGCTTATATGTTAGCAATGACATATTGCAGTTACTCAGTTAACAGCTTAGGGATTCAAGAGATTTGATAAATTTGAGAAAGTAAAATCTTTGAACCGATAAATTGCTGCATCTTTTTATGTTGGTAAAAGAATCACTGGCCCATTGATTTGGAGATGAAGCATCTTTCCACTGGTAGAGGAGGAGGAGGAAGGAAGAGGGGGGTGTGTATTGTACTAACTTGGGTTTTAGTGCTGAACAATATACTGATTGCAGGATGTTTTCCTTTCTGTTAAGGAAACTCATGTGAGACTGGTAACTTGCTCAGGTAACTCAAATGGCATCCCCAAAACATACAACTGCTTCTAGTGGCTGTGCCTAACAGGTTGATATTCTTGTTCTGCAGATGTATGAATGCACTCAAAGTTAAGGATTGGATAATACACCTCATTCAGTAGAACAAGTTGAGTTAAATCTTTGCAAGTTGACATTCAAAAAATGTATGAGATTATAGCATTTGCAAGATCTCTGTCATCAAGAACACAAGAGTAACAGCTAGCAGTAAGTGATTTTTCACTTCATGTTTTTTGTTTATTTAATGGAACTGCTGGGAGATGTCTGTTATTAAAATACACCTTTTCAGTATAGTGTTTAACCACTCCATACACCAGAAATTCAACCTGAATAGTGAAATCCCCTCCTCCCCAGACTCCACATAATATTTCTTTCAGTTCAGTGATTCAAAATTGGGAATTCAAGACTTAAGGAACCTTTTAGAGAGCACAGGTCCCTAAAAATACTGAACTAGGTGAATTTCTTAAAGAAGCCATACAGCTGCTCCATTCACTTCAACATGCTATCCTTCTGCAATCCCTTGCTGTTCTATCACTGACAGTCAGTTGTCATATAGAAACGTAATTAGATTTTTTTTAATATAATGATGCAGTGAAAGAGTTAAGATTTTAACAATCATAATAGGAATTCCCTGAGAAGTGTGAGTTATATAGACATCCTTTCTGTGTATAAGATCAGTAAGTTTGGGGAGTTAATTATTTTAGGAATATTGGAATCTGCTGATGATTTGCTCCTGTTCCAAGATGTGCTACATTCTGCCAAAACAAAATTCTGGGGCCGGGGAAACACAGTTTGCTTTTTTGAAAATCTTTGAAATTCAGCAGGAAGACCCTGTTGGATCCAAATGGAATTTGGCTAGGACTTGCAGAACTTGAATGTGGAGTAAGGTTTATGCTTCGAGATCGAATGAGAGCAGCACTGGCAGTTGATTAGATGCTGTTTAAATCTTGCTGATTTTGTGAGGTTTGAATCTAAAATAAAAGAGAAACTTGTGAGATTAGATCATCTTACATCATGTCTTTCAATATGTTTGTATCTTATGAGCATGTTAAAGGAATAAAGTAGATCCTTTGAGTTTTGTAGCCAGTCTGACATGTTAAGAAATAAGAAATGATATCACAATTCTTTTTTTTTTTTTTTTAAGTAAAAGTGTTGCATTTTGGCTCATCTGTGCAAATTACTTTTGACATAAATTAATAAATTTAATCGCTTAAATGAGCAATGAGAGTCAAACCAGTCACACAGATCCTTGGTCTTGATCTTGCACAGAAAAATCAGTCGAGGTTTTGTCCTTCACTTGAATAGGGGCACAATCAAGTCATGCACTCAGTACAGATATTGGTAAGACAGTCTCTTCTTAAATGAGCACAGGGAAAGAAGAAGGGGAATGGACACAAGATACAACAAGGGGGAAATTCTGATTATTTAAAAAAAAAATCACTGTGAGAGTAGTCAAACAATGGAGCAGGTTTTCTGGAGAGGTTGTGAAATCTCCATCCTTGAAATTCAAAACCCAGCTGAATACGGCTCTCAGAAACCTGACCTAACTTTGAAGTATGGTCTAACTTTGTATCTGACTTTGAATTTGGCCCTGCTTTCCATGAGGGTTTTACCAGATGGCCTTCAGAGGTCCTTTTCAGCTTAGGTTATCCCATGATTCTATGGTCTTACCCAAGTTTAAAGAATAAGGGCCTTGAGTTCTTTCTTAGGAGGGTATTTAAAATACACGATAATTTAGGTTGCTTTGAGAGAATTAATTTCTTAATGTTTTGGGGCATAATGCTGTGGAAATGAGCTTTAAATGACAATAACAATTCTAGTATCCAGTTGCATCTCTTGCTGTCAAACTTCAGGGTTAAATTAAATGAGAACAAGGAACTATGGGGAACTTGTCATTTATTATTTCACAGACTTTTTTTTTGATACAATATGGTATGTCAGATCTTTTAGGCTCATTAGTGTTAAAGCAAAATAGATTTTATTCATTCCGTCCAGTAATTAATTGTTAAACAAACTGCAGTCATTTTGGGTCTGAGACCCTGTTTTTTTGTCTGCACATTTTTGATTCTAGATGAGTCATATAAAAGAACAGTAATAAGGGACTGCATGGTTCAGAAGGCTGATAATATGATACAGAGTTTTTCACCTCTATGTCACTGTTCAAAATTCACTGCAACTTAGGTGAGGGCGAAAGTTGTCATGGTCTATATGAAATAAGTTAGTGTCTTGATATAGTGTCCATATAGAAATGTTATTTCCATATGTGTCCTAATTCCACCCTTTATGTTATACTAGAAGGATCAGGAGATGGCCAAGGTATTATGAAAACCAAAGCGATCTTTTTTGCCCATCTTTCCTCAGGTCAGCTTTTGAGCAGTGTTGGCAGGACAGTGTTATGAAGTTTTCACTCCATTTGCTGAAAGTGGACATGGCACCCTTGCTAGGAATGTCAGTGCAGGGAGGTGACTGTAAGCCTTCTAATCGCATAAAAATAAAAAATAATATTAGAAAGAAATTGCATGGAGCTTGGAAAGATTTCAGTTTTGTCGTAGGTCAGGAAGAAGTTTTTTTTTAAATTTCTCCTTTTTATTTAGAACATTTTGACTTGAAAATATAATTCAGGTAATAGCAAATAGAAGATGCTTCAGTTTGAATCTTAAAGTAGCTCTGAATCACATCAGATGAAACAGTATCTCCTCATTTATCAAGAGAAGTTAATGCATATCTTCCTAAAGGGTATGCCAACAAGTTTAGGATGATACACTGCTACATTCAGCGCGAATTGCAATTCCCTGACAGAGTAGTGCCAGGAACACTATCACAGATTTTAGTATATCATGAGCTTTTTTTCCTGCGTGTGACCAGTGAAATCTTTGTGATCTCACTAAGGATCTGTGCCTTTGGCAGGTCTGTAAAAGACAGCAGTAAGCTGGGCTTAATCACTGCTCTCTGATCTCAGGAACATACAGAGTACTTAAGACCCTGGTAATAAAAGGTAGTAAAAGATTTTATTTTAGTCTTTTTATTTTTTACTATACTTCCTTATCATCTTGTCTTTCATCACACACAGCCATACCTTGCATGTTAGCTCAGATTTTTTTCTTTTTTTTAATGCCGCGGTGATTTGGGACTTGTTCTTACAAGTTGCTGAATGCCCTCCAGCTCTTATTAAAGTCCCTGAAAGTCATTCTTTTCCATAGAGGCTCTTTACAATGATACGTTCAAGCAAAAGTGGCAGCGAGCTCCTTCCAACTAATGAAGGCCAGCATTACAGTAAAAGGAAAGGAAAAAAAAGTTTTCTACTTAAGACAACAACCAATTTCTGGCAGAGAAATATCCCTTACAAAAATTAACATCAAGAAGAAATAAAATGGAAAATCATGTGGAATACAAGAGAGAATTGAAAAACAATTATTTGTGTTGAGGGTGGCTCTCTTCTTGAATACAGTTGTTTCTTCCACAGGTCTCTGAGACCTGCATTTCTGCTGTAAAGCACATGTGAGGAACAGGAAAAGGAGACATTGAAGGACAGAAATATACTTTTTTGTTCCATCAATACAAAAGTTTTAGCTGAGAGTAATGTGAGGATACTCTGATCAAAAGTAGAAATTATATATAAAGAACATATGACTGAGAATTGAGCCAAATGGAACTTCCCTGAGGAGGACTTTGTCAAACACCAAAGAATCTACAACTAAAGTAAAGGAAGAGGAATAATTAGGAGATGAACCATGAACAGAAGGATCCTGATATGCTTTTATAGTGAGGGTGATGATGCAGGCGAATGGAAGGAAGAATGCAGAGAAGTGCACTCGGATCAACATAAACAGGAAGGGACACGGAACCCTCTTCAGTGGAAAAATGGAAGGTAACTGTRCATGGGAGGAATTGCTGTTTAAGGCTTTAGTGAAATCAAGATCTTAAGAAAATAACTTTTCCCTTCTTTAACATGCTGCTACTGCTAAGCCAGTTTCTCACAGTTCTTTGTGAAGCTTACTGCGTTCGTATCAGACCTTTTGAATAAAAAGAGCTAAAGAAGCACAATTGTATTAGGATGACATTTTTTACTGATGTTGGAATCTCATCCACTTTTAGTTTTTCCTTTTGTCTGAGCCTTGAATACTCTGTACTGTTCTGGGAATGCTACATTTTCACTGCCCTGTCTGCAATCCCTGGATTCTCTTGCAAGAAAAGTACTTTGGAAGCTTGTGTGTGTGTGCAGTGTCCCTACAAACACAGAAGACAATTACACATAATTTTTTAGATGGATTCTATCCTGGAGAAAGGAGCTCATAATATGTCTAAACATGTTTTCAAAATGGGATTCTGTTAAAATGGAACGATAGAGAAAATCTTTTAGGAAGCTCAGTCTCCACCACTCACAGAATAAAAAGCTGAAGAAATCTAAAGCTGGAAAACATAATGCATTATAGTGCAGAAATAACATCACAGGTTATCCATCTCAGTTCTGCCTCTGCTTATGAGCTATTTATTCTTCCTGCTAAAAGCTCACTGTATCTTTCTACTCCACAGTGAGTAGAGTGTTTCACTTCTCTAATATTGTTTTTTTCATGAATTAGGTAGACATCATCAAGGTAAGTGTGTTTAGAAGATTTTAGCTGCAAAAGAAACCTTGCTGCTCCTACAGATTGTCTGAATTATTTACATCTTAGAAACCTCAAAGCCTCTCTGCCTTCTAATCCAGAAGGAGCTACTGTACTCAGAACGCTGAAGAGAGATGATCTCCTCCTGAAAATCCCCTGAGCTATTCAAGATTATTTAATCAGTCCATAGCCAGCCAACCATGCATTTGTAAGGTGCCCATTTGAGTGTACCCCACTAACATACACATCCAAGAAGCTTTAAAATGTCCACATGTGGAAGATAGCTTAGCCATTTCTCACTGCTTCCTGTTATGTCTTCTGTTCGTGAAAGTTGCTGATTGGTGCTCAGCCTCATCTTTCTTCTGATTAAGCAATTTCTGTTCTCATCAACAGAAAATTCTTGGTTCTAATGCTTAACTGTGAAATGATACTATTTTCATTCTTTCTCAGAGCCTGCTCCTATTTTTTCTTGAGCCAAGCAACTGCTTCTCAACTCTTCTCCCAACTATTTCAGAACAAGTTCCAGGTTCTGATATTCATCTATTTTATTAAAGTATGATTCAGACCCTGTTCCCCCAACCCCAAACCATTCAAGGATGTTAATATTTACTTGTAGCTGGTTATTGGCCCAATGAACGTCTGGTTTCAGATTCTCCCCATCCTGAAAATCTCTTTCATGCTTGTGGCTGAGCTGTCTCATAACGAGACCTTTGGCTAACAGTATTGTTGCCTTCTAGAGAATTGGCAGAAATGGCAAAGGTGTTTGTAGTTACAAATCAGACATAGAATTCCTTGGTTAAAACAGGAAAGTGAATAATGCTGCTTAGGAGAGCACTTTCGAACACCAGGCTGAAACTCCAGTCTCGAAGATCCATACCTGTATTTCTCCAGCTTCACTTTCAGTGTTATAAAGATTGATTTACAGATGTGCAACCTGAATGGGAATTCAGTCTAATCCACAGTTAGATGTGATTCTTCACATTCTGTTGGTTGCGCTGCATTATAAAAAGGACTGGTTAGTTTAGAAAAGAAGGCAATGTGAGCAATGGCTAATGACTGATGCATGATGAATGAGCTAGTTATGTCATTTACTGTAATGCTGTTGTCAGAGGGCTTTCAACAGGAGTGTTAGAATGAAACAGAAAAAGTTCTTCCAAGTCAGAATTTATGATAACAAATTAGAAATGCAAATGACAGTAGCCTAAATCCAAATTTCATTCAAATGTCATGAATGAGTTTAGGTATATTGAAGTATTTTAAATTTAGTCATGGATGTCATGAATGACTTTAAGTTGTATTACTAATGTATAATTTAATCATAGTGGTTTGATGAAAGCCAAAGCTGACTGTGTTTTACCAGAAGTAACCACAAAGTGCCAAACTTGATTTAAATTGGTTTAATGTGATCAAGCCCTAAGTTTGGATCAGTTGAATGTACTGATGACTGTCAAAATATAGCTGGTGCAGCTGAGAAGCAGTGTGTCTTCTTGCACAGCAGTAATTCAAGGTGCTTGGAGCCTTGTCTTTAACTGCAGTGTGGAGCAGCCACACAGAGATGTTATTGCATCACTAAACATAGAATTGTGCACCTTGCTGCTTGTTGTTCTGTTGTGGGACAAGAGGTGGGACGGGGACTAAACCTATCAGGGTCAGGAAGAGACACCCTGATCTGCTTAAATTTTCTACATACCCTGGCTTTTTGAAAAAGTGCATTGCATTACCGTTGGAGAACAACACTACCTATACCCTTTTTTGGTCACATTTAACAAACTTGGATCATCTAGAAAGAGTGTGGGGAGAAACTGAAATGAAATAATTTGATTGCATTTCTGTACCTATGAAAGGTTCCAGGCTTCAGTGGTGAACAAGTGAAATTTATTTGCATTAAAAGCTGAAGAGCTGTTTATGCATAGTCTTGTGGGAGAAAGAATATCAAGGTTAATCTGAGATTTTACTGAGCGGCAGAGATTCTGGTCCTTCCTTTGTACAGATAACTATTTCAACATTTGTTATTCAGTTTTCCTGAATACTTGGCCTCTCTTGGCCTATATGACCTGTGAAATTCTGCGCCATGTGGATCTCTTAGTTTCCTATGAGGTTTATACACTGAACTGTAGTTGGTATAGCATGTGCCAGAGTGCTCCAATGCTGCTAGGGTTTCACGCTGCTTATTCATCTGTTGAGGAGCCTTGCCTTAAATCTGGTGCTGAGTTTGCACTTTCAAGAATCATTTGAAGTGCTTAACAGCTAAAGTTGGCCATGCACTAGGATGCGTACCTGAGATAAGCGTTGCCTCAAATGCTTGCAAACCAAAACAGGCAATGCAGTCAGAAAAGGAAGCATGCATACATTAAATGACTTGCATTAGGCCTCACAGAAAGTCTTTGGAGTCCTAGATTTTTTTTTTGCTTGGTGTCTGCGCATGTTTCTGCATATAGTTACCATAATTCCTTTGTTGTATTGGCCACATGTGACTATGAGTGCATTTCCATTTCTGTAAGCAAATTTTCTATATTTGGGTGGACTCATAATTTGGACAACACATTTATTTTTAATTGTGTACTGTTTGCAAAATGCATAGAGGTGCAAAAAATTCATTGCAAGGACAAAAATGTCTTTCTGTTTGAGGAGGAATGCAGTAACTACAAATTCTCTTTTGGAAAGATTATTTTCAGGTGTTGACAGATTTGAGTTGATCCTGACACAATCATCTGGAATATTGTCCTGCAGAATGAGACTTGCAAACATCTAGACAGCCTGGACTGACTGCATGTTTAGTTGGTGATTTCCCCCTGAATTGTTACCTCTGGACACAAATTATTAAAGAAAACAGGAATCAGTTTCCTAAAGGCATCCTGGAGAATGGGAAAATAAACAACTGTCCCCAAAATGCTGAAACTGACCATCTGTATACAGGAATTGGACAATTTTGAGGGAAGGAAGAATTCTTTCTCCTGATAGAAGCACTGATTAGTTTGCATTCAAAGAACTGGGAATTCATGATTTGCTTGGTATGTTACCTTCATCGGCCCATCTGTTCAATTCAGTTTTTGATAACTGGAATTGGCTAGGATATTGTAGCATATTCATTGCAATAGGAAGAAGAAATTCTGATCTCTTGGGAAGCAAAGCTTTAGTTTTTGTATGTAGCTCTTTTTATCTGAATGACAGCAGCACATCTGACAGTGGATCCCAATCTAGACAGAAGAATAATTTCCAAGGCAGCCCATTCACAATACATTCCCTTCCTCTAAAAATGAGGCAATAAATGATCTCGGTGTTTAAAGGATAGTCTCTGAGCCTTTCAAGAACATAAACTGTCAGAAGCCTAGAAACCTGATTGTGCTAAGTGTGGAGCACCTCTTACGGGAGGGGGTAACCTCATCTCCCACTGAGAGCAGTGGCAGTTATGGACACCTGCTGCCTTCCGCTCAGGCGTTCAGTACCTTGAGGGATCAAGCTGTAACCGAGGCAGCTGCGCCACTGACTGGGCTCTGTAAGTGCAGGCACTATTAGATGGTGCCATTAGATGAAGTCATTGAACCATTAGGAAGCCTGCAAAAATTAGTACCCTTTTTCTGATCTAAAAAGTGTTGTGGTTAAGAATATACCCATAGGACATCCTCAAGGGAAGATACCTTTCACACATACTGACTCTCTTAGTGTTACCAGCCAGCATTTCACTAGCGTGAGACTTAGCTTTGTAACATTTCACAGTTTCCTACATCACACAGAGTAGTGCTGGTCATCTATTATTAACATGCTGGCATTTTTTGCTAGACTAAAAGTATCTTCTTATTATCCATTTTCTTATTAAATCTTCCATTACTTTAAGATGCTTTCAAGATCTGTTCTACTCTCATTTTATTAGTTGGAAACAAAGGCTTTTCAACTGTAAGAAATTTATATGTGCTGATTTCTGGATAAGTAAGGAAATACCTCAGATTTTGAGGTCATTTTATTATATATATAAATTATATATTTGCCTTTGTCGTATTTCAGTGTTTATCTATACACAATTTTACTTTTTCATTAGAAATACCAGCTGTACGGCAAGGTGAGACTTTCTCCTGTTATCATCACCGTTAGTCTTTTGTACATATACAGTATTGCATCCAAAGAACTTTAAGTTAAAGAAGTAACATTGTTTGTCTATGCAAATTGATGGGAACAGTTGCATGTTCAATCTGCTTTAAGATGGCCAGAGGCGAGCCAGTTCCCATCTGGGAACCATGAAGCTCCTGGGTTTGCACAGTGCTGTGCCTTGGTTAATAAGCCTGCTGAGGGCATCTTAGCTGAGGCATGGTACTGTGCTAATGCACCCACAAGGCTTCCGGACAGAAGTTGGCCTCTATCTGGACAGGCTGGAGTACAGGCAAAGCAGTCATACCCTTCTGGAAGGTATATGCATGTCAGTTAAATCAATACTGTTAGATTAATACCTATTCTTTAAAGAGGTGTTATTATCCGAGTTTCTCAGCATGGACATTGTGACATTTCATGTTAATTCCAATGAAGGAAATGTTACCAGAGGGCCAAAGGTGTTGAGATGATCCTATCACTAACAACATCGAATAAAGTTTGGACTCCGGTGATCTGTCTTCTAAGTCCCCTGCCAAGATGACTAAACCAATCAAGTTAGAGATTGGAAAGTTACTGATTATTATATGGAAGAGAGGAAAAAAAAAAAGAGCAAGCAAGAATTTTAAGCATTTTGAAACTGAGTGGTTACAACAAATGTACTTATTTAACCTATTGTAAATCTCCTGTGAGCATAAAAAATTTGCTCAATTCTCTCAGAATTTGTCCAAAGTAAGGGGTGGGTGTGTTCTGTAGTATAGGCTGGAGTCTAGCCCACCTTGTTGACCAGATCAGAAATGTATTTAGTGTACACACACCGTACGTCCCTTCTTGGCCTCCATGCTTCATTCCTTTCTGGTGGGGGAAGGGCGAGGTGGTGGGTAACCGAGCCTTTGTCCTTGCATGGGTATGGGTTATAATCAGGATATTCACCTGAACATGGGAGCTGGGTCAGCTGTCTTCTGTCAACCAGCCTGATTAAGATTTTTGCACTGATCAAGATAATAATAATAGTTACTTACCATGCTTTGAGATAAATTGGCATAAAAAGAGAAGACTTAGAAAAATGTGAGGAAACAAAGTTCATTGAYGTACTCAGGATGTAAGGCAGCTATTGCACATAGATGCTTTAGGTGGGAAGGCTGGGTCCGACAGTTATTGCATTGCTGGATGCCAGCTCATTCCCTTGGTAAGAACACCATTTGTTCAGCCCAGTGAGGTTTTTCTCTTTCATTGGTTATTCTTGGGCTTAGCGGAATGGAATGGACCTTTTCAATCCATAACACTGTTGTAATGTGTTTAGGATTAGGTGAAAGGTAAGAATTAAGAGCAGTATTATCATAGAAGAGAAGTATAACAGCAGGATCTCAGAAGTGTTGGATTAATATCCTGCTGATGATGGTCAGGTTCATCTTAAGTGTTTTTGTCTTTGTCCTTTGGCTCAGCAGAGAGGGCAGAATCTCTGAACCAAGCCTGAAATCTCATTATGCTTTCCAGAGTTCCCCTGGAAATTTCTTTTGCTATTTTGATTTCTGAAGTTTTGTTTTCTAAAACTCTGCTCAGGAGTTGGTGAAATAAACTTTCCTTTCATTATTTTGCAGAATTGCTGAATTTTAAGTGCATCAGTTTTGCTCTGTTAATTTCTAGATTCATTCTCACCTTCCCAGTCGTAACCCCAAAACAAACCTTGAATTGTATCAATGACCCTCCCTGTTTAGTAGATCTAGTCTTTCCATCCTCTTTGCAGGTTATTTTTAATCTTTTGGAAATCTATTCTCAATATCCTATTGGGTTAATCTGTTTCCGACAGCTATCCTCAAAATTAAGAATGGATCTGTAACCTTTTATTTCCATTGTCCCCAATAGGAGACCTTGCTTGGGGCCGTAGGGAAGTTGTGACCGAGCCAGGAAAAAAACCTAGACCTCATGACTCCCAGACTCATGTCTTAGACACAAGATTATCATTTGTCTTTTCTAAGCCTTTCTTGTCTAATGCTTTCAGATTCTCTGAAAAATTAGCCTTGAGGTTGAAGTGTTCATGCTTTTTCATCTCACGAAGATAGATTTTCCTTGGGAAAGTTTGGTCATGTCATGCTTGTCTGTTTATGAGCAACAGGGTGTGCAGTGATGATACGACTGAGATCATTATCACCTGTTTTTCGTATTATTAGATCACTCAAAACTCACTTTCCCTGGTTCTCTAGCCACTGTAAATCCATTAATGTCAATTGGAGCTATGGTCATTTATACTTGTTTAATATATGTTTTTAAGAGATGACAGATGAATACAGCCCTTGATGGTAAGTGTTCTTCACATATTTGAAAAACTTGCTTTGACAATAAATTTACATATTCAAATATTTCCTTCCACTACATTTTAAGAAAATGCTTAATAGATTTTGAGAGTATAATGGTGTCACTGTGGTTTGAAATATATGTATTCCAGTAATTGCTCATTTCAGTACCTTCATTAGGAGGTTAGTCTCTCTCCCTAGTCTGCCTCTTCCATTCTCTTCCTATTTTGGAAAGTATAAAGATCATAAACGCAGCAGGACCCTCATGGTTTTTAGCAGAAAGCTGTTTTTACAGAGAAGACTCAGAATAGTCCTGTAACTTCTGTCCTTTCTAGCACAGATTTTTATGTCTGTTTAGAAGTAGCATGGTGGGATAATGATGGTAAGGAAGTTGAAGCCATGGCCAGCAGAACCACAGATAGGTTCATCACCATTTATATTTGTGTGTGTGAGAGAAGTGCCTATAGTTAATGCTTCTAGCCATGGGCAAGTAGGTCTGTTGTTGAACAGGTGACCACTGTACACCTGTGTCCCTGTCAAATTCTTTCAGGGCAAGCCCCATTAACGTTGGGTGTTGGCATGGGATGGACTTGAGACCAGAGTGCCTCAGTTAACTAGTATTTTCGAATAAACTTGTATTTATGTACTGCTAAGGATTTATGTACCATTGGGAGTGGCCTGTGGCTGAATACGATTGGTCAAGATTGGAGGCAAAGTGCAACACCAGCTTTGTCAAGAGTACAAATCCGTATTTATGGACGTCCACAATTGGCCTTTCTATTTTAACCACAAGTTTTTTATTATGTGAGAAATGAAGAAATTATACACAATGTAACAGTTACAACTTTATAATCATCTAACATAGAGCTGGCATCCGCAGAGAAATGATTTAACTCTTTATCAGTTCTTTCTAACATTTTTGCCTATTCTCTCTGCATGCAGCAATCCCTCCAGGACATGTAGCAGAGGTCTCAGAGAGCAGGTTCAATTTATAATAATCCCCTTGATTCACTTCCATGGCACATTTGCACTCAATGTGTGAAGATTCTGTAGCAAAAACATGGGTTCATAATGGGGACCTATTAAGGGGGAGCAAATTTTGCCATTTACTTATATCTCAATGCTTTGCTTTGAACAAGTTAAGGTGTGACCCAAAACCTCATGAAAATCAGTGGAACAAATCTCACTGATTTCAGTAGGCTTTGGATTTGGCCCTGAACGTAGTTTTCTGCAAAGTTTTTTGTGAGCTATTTCTTTTTTCAGAAGCTTAAGTGCACTTTATTAGAATTGCTGTGAGAGGCACAATTTAGGATTCCCTCACTCTAGCTTATTGAAAATCTCAACCATAACATTGTATTAACAGAATTCTTCGCATTTACCGCTCTTACTTGACAGGCTAAAAACTTACTGGTGTCTGGAATTGTTATCTAAAGACCTTTCCAGAAGTGTCGGGAGAGGCATTATAAATGCATTCTTAACCTTTCAGGAGAAAGGAAGAGCTGTGAGCCAAATCTGCAGCTCGGGGCTGGAACCAATACATTCCACAGCAATATGATAAAATATTGGAAGAAACTGAGACACCATAGTAAATAGGCACTCTTCTAAAAATATAAAATGAGATTTTTGAGTTACACTTCATCTCAGTTCTGTCCTCAAGGTGTGGTAAGAGCTGAGTCAGGGGGAATGTCAAAAAGGAAGGCAAAATCTGCTCAGTTTTAGTGGTGTTTTCAGATAAAGCTGARCTTTTCCATTCACACAAGTAAAAAAAAGTGCTGGTTTCATTGTCCTCCTTTGGAAAATAGGAGGGATATTCTCACTGAATTTCATGGGAGAAGGGTTATGATTCTGGATTGGACAATGCATATTGTGAGTGCTGTCCTGCCCCATTCAGGAATTATGTTTGTTGGCAAAATATATATATTATATGGGTTAAACGCTGCCCCATCTTTACTTTTCATGAAAACAATTAGTTTCTTAGTGGGTAGGGGTTCCCTTAAAGGGATGTTTGATCAAGAATGTGTTGTTTGTACAGCTGATTTTGTCTTCAGGCAGATGACCGCTGGTGGCTGCTTCTGACCCTGATTTCAGAAACGGCTAACAGGAGCAGACAAAAACACTTAACAACTTCTAATATTATTTTAGGTATAAAGAACACATAATAAAGACTCTGGAACTTGCAGCTATTGTAGTAATAGCTGTTGCTTATGTTTTGTCTGTATTACAGGTTGCAGTCTTAGCAATACTGGCATAGCTTCACTAGAAGAGCCTTTTAGTGCAAGAAGTGACATACGCCAACAGGATTTTTTTTCCTGCAGGCTGTTATACCACCTCTTCAAATGTATAAGCTAAGCTGAGACAGCTCTTCTCTGCTAATGCAACATTGTTCATATCAAGGGTTTTGCCATCCTAGAGTAGCTAGCTGTGGTAGTGAAAGTTTTCATACCTTGAGCTAATAAAAGTACAGAGCAGTTACGCACAACTTTGTGATAGACAATACATGCCTATGCAAAAGTCAGGCACATAGTCAGCTACTATCAGTTCCACAAATTGAAAGATGTCTGTGCTACTCCTGTTCCATGTAAGGTTAAGAGGCAAACCTTTTCCCTTTTAAAATAATGAATGAAATGTTATGTTTTGAAGAGCGAGAACTTCATTAACGGCAAGTAGAAAATTGTGCATACTGTTTGAACATTGATAATCAGAAGGACCTTTTGTTAGCTATGCATTAGATCAGATATACATGTTTTGTGTTGCTTTAAAAAGTAATTATCAAGAGTTTTAATGATAACAGAAAATAAACAACCAAAAGGATGGGAGAGAGAGAGGGAAAAGGGAGGAAAAAAGAATACAAGGAATGCTTTTGCATGTGAGAGTCTTTTTTTTCTGTTAATATTCTATGCCATATCATTAAAGCCTTATTCTTCTAAAATATTATCTGACCTCTCATGGTCCAGTTGATTCCAGTGGCACTCCTTGTAGCACAGAATTCTAAATAAAGCAAGTAAGTCTGCTGGGTTCAGGTTCTCTGTTTCTGTATTTCTATTTCTTTAGTCTGAAGAGCTCACAGTTTCTCACAAATTTGACAAAAGATGTCTGACAGTGACTTAGAAACMCATTTTCTCAGTCTTGGATATTAGGTAGTTTTCTTCCACATACATGTTACTGTGTTGTTATTTACTGAATGTACAAGGATAGCTATGCCATATGCTACCCAAAGCCATGTACTGAGTGCATATTTTTCTTAAGGAATCATGAAAACTCATTAGAGGAACTGTCAAGACTTAAGTAAGCCATTCCTGTTGGCACAAGGCAGTATCGACCATTGTTTTGTCTAAACTGGTCATAAAAAACACCCAGTTAGGAAAATCCTGTTATTCTACTGCCTAAGTTTCCTTACTATTAGACTCATTCAGTTTGTAAACCACAATCCTTTTCTTCAGAGCTGCCGTGTAGCCAGCTGTTTCAAATCTGGTATTTATGAATATACTTTTTTATACCGTATTCTTACCTACTTACCATACTGAATTGCATTCTTCACAGAATCACAGAATGGTTGGGGTTGAAAGGGACCTCTGGAGATCATCTAGTCCAACCCCCCTACTCAAGCAGGGTCATCTAGAGCAGGCTGCCCAGGATCACGTCCAGATGGCTTTTGAATATCTCCAGAGAAGGAGATTCCACAACCACTCTGGGCAGCTTCTGCCAGTGCTCTGTCACCCTCATAGTGAAGAAGTTTTTCCTCATGTTCAGACAGAACTTCCTGTGTTTCAGTTTGTGCCTGTTGCCTCTCGTCCTATTGCTGGGCACCACTGAGAAGAGTCTGGCCCCATCCTCTTTACGCTATCCCTTCAGATACTTATACACATTGCTGAGCCTTCTCTTCTCCAGGCTGAACAGGCCCAACTCTCTCAGCTTTTCCTCATATGAGAGATGGCTGAGAAATCTGGCACTCTTCAGGCTGGAGAAACCTTCCTCTTAGACCACTTCCCCATTTCATTAAAATCATTTTGAATAATATCTTACCTTCTAACATGACCAGAGTGGCTCCTGCCTTCACATTTTCCACAAACTTAGTAAGGATATGTTTTATTCCATCCTCCAAATCATTAATGACTCTATCAGATGATTTGCCCTATGGAACGCAGACAAAGCCACTAGCAAAAGTTCAGTTATTCCATCTGTCATTGAGCCATTAGTCAGGGTTCTCAGAATACAGACATTTAGCCAGTTTTGCATCTCATGACACTTGCACTTACACCATAGTTTCCTAGCTTACCTTAAGCTAATAAAATGGGAAATAGTATCAAAAATCTCTTTAAAGTCAAAATGCATGACACATCTTTTCCCCTCTAAGCCAGTTCCCCAGCCGCAGTAAGAAATTAGATTGATTTCACAAGGTTTGTTCTCGTCAAATCCATGTAGGCTGATAATCATTTCTTTTTCATCTTCTATGTTTGTTTGATAACTTGGATTTACAGGAATTGCAGGTACAAATAAAGCCAGACCTACTTTTTCTTTGGTCAAAAAAATGTGGTGCAAACATCAGATGTAGTCTTGGTGCTCTGATATCCCATGTAGTCAATACATTTGTTGCATAGTTAATCCTTCTGTACTTTTTCTTTTCTGAATTTTGCCCTTAAAAATTTATGATATTCTTTTGTACTTGTGTAATTTGATCCCCTTGTCTGTTTTTTTTAATGGAAAAGATATTTTGAAGGTTTAATATTGCAGCCCCATCCATACCTCTTTCTGTACTCCCCAAATGATTCTTTTTTGCCTTAGACTTCCCTCTTTCTTCCTTTTGAACACAATTTGGTCAGCCAGTTTGGCAGCTCGGATGGTATCTTAGTTAAGCTTCCCACAGTAAACTTCCATTTCACCTTATGGCCAGGATTTCGAAGTCCAGTGAATGTCAGGTACTTTTGAGTGCTGTGGCTGATGTGTAGACAAAACAGTAGTTTCTCATTTATCACAGCAGCACTGGAGTTGCCACCAACTTTAAATGTGCATCAAGACAGCACTACGGTATTGTTAAAATGACTGCCCCAGCATGTTGGAGGCTTTGACCCGCTTTGGCCCAGATGGAGTACCAGGGGAAGACATGGCCATCCAGATCTTGGGTTACAGGGATTATGTGGTGCCGGTCCCTGAGGCTGTGGCTGGGGGCAACAGCAGCATCAGTGGCATGCTTTGTTCAGGGTACTGAGTCTGTAGTTAAAGGAGTTGTGAGAGGAAATGAGCAGAATGCTTAACATCAGAAAGGGCAAAAAGGAGATTGACAGGGTTTTTGCAGAGACTTTACAGAGGCAGGAACCCAAAGCTGTCATTGCATGGAAACAGATAGCTAGAGGCTATGCTAAAGTGATGGATGGATGGAGATTCACAAGGTAGGGGATGATGGATGCTAATGTCTGTTGGCAACAGGAGAAAGGTCTTTCTCTGCCTCTAGATGCGCAGTTACAGAACAGGTGTAAAGACCTGGGAATAGGTTCTCTGGGAACAAGTTCTCGCAGAGGAAGCATTAGAGCCAGCTGAGCCTGAACCGTGAACCAGTACCAAGGGGGAGCAAAGGGTAATAAATGGTTGAAGAAGTCCTCCTGTGGGGGATGGTGGTGTGCCTCTGCTGACCTGACTTGCTCTTCTTGGGAGGCTTGTTACTGCTCAGATCTATGATATGAGTCATCGTAGGGAGCCTGCTGAGGCTCCTCTGACCCTCAGGCCCCTTACTGTTTATCCACCGAGGCACCAATAAGGGAGACCTTGAGCACAGCAAGAATGACTGTTATCTCTGGGGACTAGGGTAGAAGATAGGGAAGTTCAGGCCATGGTCTCCTTGATCTTGCTGATGAAGGAGAAAGGCTCAAGTAGGTGCAGACAGCCTGCAGGTCAATACGTGGTTGTGCAGCTATTATTATAGATAAGGCTTTGGCTTTTACAACTTCTTTAAGGAACCATTCTGCTGATGGATCCTGAGACACAATCCAGCTGACAAAATATGGCAAGAACATCTTTGCCAACATCTTTGCTAACCTAGCAAGGGAGGCTTTAGATTAGGTTCATTGGGAGACTGTGATGAAAGCCTGGAGAGAAGTACAGATGTGGGGAACCGTAAGGAAGTGCCCGGTGGTCAGCATGACAGGGGACCCATTTCAGGTGCCTGTATAGGAAGGCAGCCTTTGCACCAGTAGCCATGAGACTGGAATTTAAAATCCAAAGAGAATTGAACAAGACTTGCAGACTTAAATAGAGCAGATTCTGGCTTGTTCAGGGATCTGCTTTGCAGGATCCTATGGGAGCTAGCTCTGAGAAGCAAAGGCGCCCAGGAGAGCTGGCTGATCTTCAAGGACAACAAGAGCGGGGAGAAGTCATTATGCGGGAGGGCAGGGCTGCCATTCAGAGGGACCTCAACAGGCTGGAGAAATGGGATGACAGAAACCTCATGTCATTCAGCAAAGGCAAATGCAGAATGTTTTGCCTGGGACAGAATAATCCCATGCAAAAGTACAGGCTGAGGACCAACTAGCTGGAAAACAGCTTTGCAGAGAAGGACCTTGGTACTCTGGACAAGTCAGCAGTGTGCCTTTGCAGCAAAGAAGGCCAATCACGTGCTGGGCTTCACAGGCAACACTATAGCCAGTAGGTCCAGGGAAGTCATCATTCCCCTCAATTTGGCACTTGTGAAACCAAGAGTCTGTGTGCTAGAGCGCACACAGACTATGTGTGCTGTGTCCTTTTTTGAGCTCTCCACTACAAGACAGACATTGATGTACTGGAGCAAGTCCAGTGGAGGGCCACTGAGATGGTCAGGGAGTTGGAGCATATGATGTGTGATGAGAGACTGAGAGAACATGGTCTGTCCAGCTTGGAGAAGAGAAGGCTAAGATATCTTATTGCTGCCTACAGCTGTGAGAGGATGTAGAGAAGACAGAGCCAGACTCTTGGGTTCACAGCAAAGGGACAAAAAGCAAGAGATACATATTAAAACAAATTATATTACAATCAGGTGTTAGGAAAAATTTTCATCCCGAGGATACTCAAGTGCTGGAACAGGTTGTCCAGGGAGGTAGTGGAATCTCCATCCTAGGAGATGTTCAGAACTGAATATGGCCCTGAGCTACTTGATTTGACTTTGAATCTTGACCCTGCTTTAAATGTGTGTGTGGGCAGGGGGATCAGACTAGATGACCTCCACAGGTCCGTTCCTACCTAATTATTCTGTGATTCTATGATTAAACCTGAGTGTAAATGTTATGTACAGTGTAAAACTTAGCAAACCAATAGCTTTTATTCCAACCCAAGCATATGTGGAAAAAATCACTCTCACAATAAAAACATTAAATGTCGTAGTTCTGCCATAAACATCATGTGAGTAGTAAGCCATATAGATTTAATCACACAAGTAAAAATTATTTTTTGACTAAAGCTACTGACTTGTTTCATAACTTCTGCCTGATTTTCAGAAAGTGGAAACTGTTTCTTTTCCCTTTCTATTTTTTAAGCTGATGAAGGCAGGTTTGTGACTACAAACGCATTTTATGGGAAAGAAGTTATTTAGCAACTCTGCTTCTGCAGTCCACAAGTAATTTGGTACATAAGAAGGCTGGAAGATGTTTTAGAAGAACAGTGAAGTGGTCAGTATGGATATTACTAGTGGAAAAGCTTGTGTATTTGAAGTTGCAATTTAGACTTTAATATCCGCAGTGTCATTCATTTTCTTTCTTTGTCCTCACTTTAGACTGTTAACTAAATATTTCTGAAACCTCACAGTTAATTACAAATGTCTTTTCATGGTGGCTATGTGAATGTCTGCTAAGGAAATCCTCAAGGAGCTAAGTTACAAAGTAATTTTGAGGTGACAGCTTTGCCTTGGATGGAATTTGGCCACAAACATTAATAGTGAGATACCATGTTCATATGGGGGGCAAATATGGTAAGACTTGTCCTCACTTACTGTAAGTTTCTAGAGGAAAATCTTGGCACTCTGAAATTAAAGAACGTTTTCCTAGAAGTTTTTTTTCCCTAACTCCCCATTCTAACTTCTGAGAATTTGACTTACACAGTTTATGCAGTTTGAAAACTGTGTTGCATCTGCAGCATGGCGATCTTCAGGGTACTCAAGGTTTATCTTCTGCATATTGAGCATAGCATGTTGATATTGCCTCCTACTGTTTGTGGGAGTTTGAAGACTTAAAGCTCCGCTGAGTTTCAAAATGTGTTTCTGGTAAGGACTTATTTTTAATTATCACAATTATTTCTTTATTTTCATGATGTGTTTGGTACTTTACAAACAAATAAAAAGACCAGTGTCTTGTTCATGACTTCAAGGTCAGCATGTCACCCAGAATCCACTCCCTGTGTACCTGACAAAGCAAACAGTGATGTTGTTTCAAAGAATGTCACTAGCACCAAGTTAAAAACACTGGGAACTTGGGTTCATTGGGATCAAAGGTTCATACATGATCCTATTTCTTTCCTGACTGGTGAAAAAAGAGTCATAAAGCGAAATGATCAAAGGGACAAATGAATACACATACTGTTCTTATTATCCCAGTTATTAAGATCATTCTGTTTGATCACTGGAGTTCAAAGACCCCAGTTTCARATAACTGGCAGTTTACTACTTAAATCTTAGTCTCTTTACAAGAAGGATCACCTCTAGGTTTGTACAGCATCATGGGGCTAGAACACTGCGGCACATCCGTAATCAAATTTTCTACACTGTGTAGATTATAATATGTGAAATATATAAATATATAATGCATGCAGTATTATAGTATGTTCGATATTAGCAAAAGTAAAGTGGAAGGATCAAACTCTATATGTTGACTTATGGCATATCTCCATTAAAACATTGGTTTAAGTAAAAACTATGCTGGTAGTCGCCTATTTCTAATGGACAATAAGATCTATTTCCTGTGGGAGAGCTTCCATGTTAATGATAGTTGATTATTTTGCCAGTTGTTTTAACAGCTAGAAAAGCAGCATGATTTTTGGTAATGGCTGTTAACAGATCTGTCGATATTTTTCTTTTTCATCTTTTCTTCAATGCACACTCTAACACTCTTGATGCTCTTGCCATATGGAACGAAGCAATACATATTCCCCTACAATATGATCATATTGTTTTCTTAAAAAGATCAAAACTAGTAAAGAAACAAAAGAAAAGAAAAACATGTTTTTAATATGAAAAAATACCTTCAGTAAGAATTTTTAGCTGAAAACAGTGTCTTTATATTCACAAATTCTACCTTTGTGCCTCCTGTAAGAGTGGACGCTTCTTGACCCACTCACTTTCTGTCTTCTCTATGGATGTCTAGATGACTTCTGCTTTGTGTGTAGTATCATACTTTCTTCTGTTGTTATATGATAAGAATCTCCAGCCTTAATGTGTCATGAAGGATACAGAACAGAAAAAAGAAAGAGTATACAAAAATTGCCAAGAGGCATCAAAAAGCACTGCCAAATTCAATTTGTTTGGACTGCATATAGAATATTTTAAACTGGAAACTCAGAAAGTACATACCTAATATGAAAATTGTAATTTATTCAAAAGTGGCTCTGTGGTCTATCAGTTACTACAGAAAAACTTCAGTGAGCCCTGTAAAAAATATCATTATATGCAGAAGAGGAAAATGGAAAGAAATGTATCAGAAAAATATCACTGAAGTTGAATAAACTATAGTGTACGTGCGTGCGTGTGTGTAAATACACAGTTGTCCCCTTGCTGTTTGCTGCCTCTTGGGGCTGCCAGTCCCAAGAAAAAGAACTGAAAAAGAACAGAAAAGCAACTGTCTGAGAAATTGGGGGCGGTGGGGGTGTCTGGACTTGTAGGAATCCTACTTGCTTTGTTTCTGACAAGATTTAAACAATTAAGGAATTTCATGAAATAATTTTATTACTGTTGAATCAATATTTCCAAATAAAGTCTTCCACTGTAAGATTTTTTGATCGGTTTATTATTCATGTGCGCTTAGACTGCCTTACTGCAACTCTTCCCTGATAATTCCTTAACAATCAGCATATACTTAAGCATAAGTCTGTGAACAGTCTCCTTAATAATAATGAATTGAAAGTTCAAATATGAATTTCAGCTGTCATTGCATAGGTTGTTATTAATTTCACATAGATTCAGACATTTTAAAAGAGTGTATAGGGATAAGATTCCTGTCCTGAAAAACAAACTAGTTTTTGTTATTTCGCGTGGATTGACAGGCACCAAATTCAGTAGATTCATGTAGCCAAAGTTAAATGAATGCATGAGTATATCTAACACTGGACCTTAAGCTATGAATAATTGTGCCTTACCAATTTCTTTTTCTTTCTTTTTTTTTTTGGGGGGGGGGGTGGTACAGAACTGTATTTTGCCTGAAAGGGATTGATAAGCGAATTGTGGATGTGACGTAAGGGCTAAATAGTGAAACTACTTCATACTTAATGTTTCTATCTTATCATAAATTGTCTGGAGACTCTAGTGTCTGGAGGAAAATTGCAGTAGGCACCAAAAAAGCTGGTAATTGCATTTTCAAATTTATAGATAGAAATAAAAAATAAGTAGTTGTTGGAATTCTGTGTTGTGTAAAATATACTTGCATAGACTTCCTTTTTTTTGTGCAAAGGGATTTATTTATAAGTGTATGAAAAAAGACAATTTGTGTGTGTTTGAGCTCATAGACATTTTTTCGTACACCACTTATTCCTTAATGTTTTCTTTAGAACTTGCAAGTATTTATTTTTAAGAGGTTTCATAGATTATTCTTGACTATATGTGGCTCTTATTCTTTCTGTCTCCTCTAAAATGCAATATGGAGGCTCAGACTCTCAGGTTATAGCAATAGCAAGTAGATGTGTTTCAGTCAGTGTTGGATGTAGTTTCTTTCTGACGCGAATGTGATTTACTAGGTTTCAGATATCCCATAAAATAACTCATGACAGCTAAATGGTAAACCAGATAGCTTTTCTTCCTTCCATAAACCTTTGACTTGGCTGTTCTGTCTACTGCCTTTCAGTAAATAGAAAATTTGTGCCAGCTCTTGCCAAGTAGATGTTCAGAAATTATGTTTTAAATGTGGCAGAGACTTGTGAAAATATTTTCAGGAATCAGTTGACTCCAAGTGGTGTTCATTCTGGCAGAGATGAAGATTATTTATGAGAGGTTTTGTTCCATCTGGGGGCAGGACCAGTAGTATGTCAGTACAGCTGGTCCAAAGTGTTTCCCCCCCTTTTTTTTTTTTTTAATCAGAGGACTATGTATCCTTTCTGAAGAGGCCTGAAGGTGTAGAGTGTAACCGCAATGGGTGGAGATTTGCATGTGATTCAAAACTACACTGAATATGGAGTATTTTTTTTTCAAAACCCTCTTTCTCCCAGTTTTGCTTTTTTGCCTGCTTTTTTTGTTGTTTGTGTATAGGAACCTGTGTATATGATTTTATATATATATATATATTTTTTTTTTCTTAATTATTTTCTGGATAATCTTCTGATGGCTTTTGAACCACCAGCTCCATAACAGCTCTGTGGATCACATCAGGGTTCTAACAGAGCAAAAAAGTTCACACTGGTCAGAAAAATAATGGTGAACTCTACTAGCAATAACAGGATTTAAATATAGCTGATTTTAGCTATACACTGCATTACAATGAAGTTTCCAGAGTGGCCAGGTATAAATATATTAGGAGATTAGAGTGAGTTAGATTAGAGGAGTGTTGGGAGATTACAGACTAGGAACTATGAATAAGGTAAAAACAGAGATTGGAAAGTGCATACTGAATACATTTAGGACACTTGAACTATTCAGAAAATCCCAGATGAATTGAGTTTCCCTTGCTATGAAGTGTGATAGAATCTCAGCTTGCATTTTCATTTGTGGGAACTGTGGAAACCTGAAGAATACAAATGCAACATATACCCTTTTTAGTGAGAGAAAGATTGAATGAACAATGCATGACTTAGTCAAACGTAAGGACAAAGTGGACACAGCACATGTGGGTTTGCCCTACAAACCTGACTTCTCTGTAATACTTTGTACTAAAGCACCCTCCAAAAATTATTAGTTAGTGTCTTGTTTTTTTCTGGTTTAGTTATGGGCATGCAAAGGGGCAAATTTTCAGGGAACATTTATGACAGGCATAAAACTGCAGATGTTTCCAGTACTGATTGTTTCAAAATAAATCAGGTTTATCCATGATTACATGGATAGTTTGGATACTGCTGGTTTAATAGCTTCCTCTTGAAGACAGTCAAGTTACTTGTGCAGTAGTGTAGGAAAAGCATGTGTCATGTGTTGTACTTTGGTAAGTAGCTTCACTGCAGTTAAACCAGAAGAATTCAGAAATATATTAATTAGAACTAACAGGCATAGATTTACTGTAATGGTTAAAAATTTGAAAATGTGAAAGGGCTAGAGCTGAATTCAGGCCTCGTAATGTTTTTTCAGTGTGTGAATTCAGTCTTCACTAGTGTTACATCTGATTTACAGCTGTGTCATGGGACCAGTGCTGCACACATGAAGACCTAACTGTAACATAAAGGCCAAATTCTCTTCACTTGCAAAATAATTTAAATGAGTGATCTTTATAGTGACAAGTGTTATCTTTTCCCACTAATTTCAGTAATATGCATCTGCTGTTTGCCTATTAATTATACATTTCTGATCTACTAGCACAGTCCATTAGTTTAAGCCTGTTTCTTGGTAATTTGAAGTTATGTGTACAGTCCAGGTAATGCTAAAATAGGTTACATATTTTTTGACAAAGCACATATTCTTGCTTTTGCAGAAACTTTTCTTTAAAAATCTTTTTTAAAATTGAAAGATCAAAGCTGATTTTCCCTGTTTTCCATTTTTTTTCAAACTGAGAACAGCAGAGTTAGCAATTGGCTATCATTTTGATATTGTACTAGAGTTCTGTTCATCATGCAGAAGTACTGTATCTTTGTGAAATTGGGATGATAGAATATGAATTACTTCATGAACACATTTTTCTTAATAACACATTTAGGTGCATTTCTTACCTAAGTTGATTTTACTCAAGTGAATAAGATAGATATGCTTCTTTCTCTTTAGTTATTTCCTGCTCTTTTCTGACATTATATATATATATATATATATATATATATACACGTATATACACACACACACACATGTACACACACACACAAATACTCAAACATATATATGTATATGTATTTATTTACTTTCTGGCTTATAGTGTTGCTTGCTGATACTTAGGTGTTAGGTAGCATGTTTAGAACTGCTTTTTAATTTGTTCTTGTTAGTTTGGTAGTGCCTAACTAATTGGGAGCATGTGGACAATAGAAAGTTAATGTAGCCTCTCTAAATACCAGCCTATTTTGGATTTACAATTTTTGGTAGTATACATATTTTGAAAAGGTATTAATATTTGTATCTGGATTAAGCTCATAGGATCAGATCCTAAAACAGTTACAATATGCTTATTATCATGAAAAATACTGATGATGCTAATTGGATAGGTCCAGGCAGTTGGCATCACACTTGACAATAAGTGTTTCAATTAACAGGTGAATGGTGGTATTTTTTTGTCATTGTTGTAGTGGGGTTTCTTTTGTTTGTTTGTTTGTTTGGCTCTGGCTCTGAGATTCTGTGCAATGACTGGTGAGATATCCTCACCCTCTGGAGCTTAAGTGGCAACTTCTTAAAACAAAAAAAAAAGTGCAAGTGAACCATTTTTTTTATTTGTGTGATAAATGACACATTCCATTGCCTTCTGTCCTTAGGCATATCTGCATTTTTCCATGACATAGTGTTAGATCCGGAATATTTTAAATGTTTGGAAAGTAAGACAAATATTCTGAAATAATAACAATCACAACATGTTTATTCTCTTGTACAACATGCTTTACTGACTCACTGTGTTTTTATTTCACATGTCAAATATTGGTGGGATGTACTTCCTTAAAGGGTTTGAAACTTGTTCTCCTTATCATGAAGTGATGGGTATTTGAGTGCACTGGATAGAGATATTCATGAATATACCTCCCTATTATTCCCCACAGATTCCTGCATGGAAGACTCTATCCACAACTGATCTCATCCTGTTTGCAGTAATGGAGAACTGGTCATTTTTCCTGAGCTAATCTCTTCCCTGAAACCTAGTAGGCTATATGGATTTGAACATGAGGGTGCAAAGTGAGATAGCGCATATATATCCTTCACATTAGTCTGCTGTAAACTTTTTAGGAAATTCAATATACTAGTGGATTGTAGCCTGGCAGGCCAACCTACAGGCTCTGGGACATGTGCAAATATTGCTGGACTGGCAGGCTGCTGAAGTTAGGAATGCTTTGGAGTGAACATCCAGGCATTTACTTAAAAGAACATATATGTGGCTTCTCAGTCAAGAGGGTCTCCAAAATATGGAAAAGAAAATGGAAAAGGGGAGTGTTTATATGGATAAGAACTGTTTATTTTTTGGCAAGGGTATATTTACCTGTCCATAATCTTCTCCAACTGCAGCTTTTTATTGCTTCTTACCACCTTAATGAGACTTAGGCAGAAAGTAGTTGAGTTATAGGGTGATGCATGAGAGAAAATGGTATCTATTAGATTTTGTTTCTTTTTAAAGCATTGCATATGGACATCTTCAGTGTCCCCTTTTATGTATTTATACTATCAATGCAGTGAAGTGGAACAAATGTGAGCAAGAACAGATTTCATTTGCTACTTCTCTCAATTATCCTGTTAGCAGTTTATTAACACTTACTGAAAACCTATCTTAAAGTAACGGTATAGTTTTGATTAAGAGCAAAGATGTGATTAATGGCAGGGTTTTGATCTCTTTTCTGTTGTAATGGGGGAATGGTAACTTAAAGCAGAAGTTATGTCATTTGCCTTACTTGCTGGGAATGTAACCTAAATAGCGTGGAAAATGCCTGCTGTTTACAGTAGAGCTGATGACATTACTTATTAGATATGTTTTCTTCCAGTGGATGGAAGTAAATTCTGCACACAGAGATCTCAGTTTTTACATATGTATGCATTATTTAGGATCAGTGATTAAGCAGTTTATGTGGATGTATTTCAGGCTCTTGGCTGATTGAAAACTATCCCTGTTTATTCTTATAGGTATCAGAACTACATGATTAGTTTTCTAAATCACATGGGATTATCTCTATTCATTTCCCAAGTGGATGATTACTTGCTGGTCATGTAACAGTGATAAAGTGACATGATGGGGATAACACCATCCTCTCCTTTTCCTGTCAACCACTGTCTGAACTTTACAATTTCCTGTGTCAGTGAATAGCTTTGGCTTGGGCAGCGTTGCTCTGGACTCTTTGGGAAGTTTCTCCTTAGGCCTGCTGAAGAAGTCACTCTGAATTGAGGCATTCACTGTGCTGGAGAGGTACCAAGAAGTGCATGAAGGTACATGATCCTGTCATTTGTAAATGAGGCTATTAAAACTGGAAAGGATTCTGAATGTGTTTTCAGGCCTGCTTATGCATTTCAGTAATTACTCAAATACAGCAGTCATCTTGGAGCAGAGCCTAAACCCCAGGTGGTCCGATTAAGCTCTGAACCATGGATTTATGTTCTTCTCTGTCCCCTGCAAACTATGAATGAAACAGATATTCCTACGTCCCCGTCCTCTTCTAATCGTTCTTTTCCTCTCCATTCATACAACCACACTCATAAACCCACAGTCACACTGGACCACAACCTAGTGTTTAAGAGTCATGGGTTTGAATTTTCTTCTACTGAAGAAGTTGAGCCTGTCTGCCATAACCTGGCCAAGTGCTCTCACTGTTTTGAAGAGGAGCCAGGAAGCAGGGAGCTCCTCAAAATGTTTCTTAAAAGCTGGTTATTGATACCATTTTAGCTCCCACTACATTTAAATAATGTTGGAACATAAAAGAACCATACCAGGTCAGACTGGAGGTTCTTTCAGCCCACGATCCTGTTTTTGACAATTGCCAGGATAAGAATGTAAGAACATGACAAGATGACAAGCATCCTTCCAGTCTCCAGCACCTGCAGCTCAGAGACTTCCATTTTCTAGGGAGTTTGATTCTACTGGTAATATTAACGGTGCTGTGAGAACATCTGCTGAACTACATCCCACAGGGAATACATGAGGAGTGTGCCTATGGCAGGATTTTTCTTAGCTACTGTTAGGCATCCAAAAACTAGATGTCTAAATCTCAGCTAGTCACCTCAGGTTCCCATTGTAGTCAGTGGAAAGAAATGGGCATCTGCAGAGGGGAATTCTTCTGACTTGTCTTAAACACTTACTTATGTTTTGAATAGTTATGCCTGTTGTCTTTACTGACTAGTCAATGACCATGCTCATTGACTCTGGAAAGTGTATGCTCCAGTGCAAACATTCAACTTCAAAGTGCTTGATTTAGGATGTTCAGAACCCCTTCTTAGTTTCTGGATACAAATTGGTTTAGGCATGAACTAGATGCCAAACACTTCATCCTTCTTTAAGAAAATTTGGTATGAAGCAAGAAGTTGTATTTTAAAATGCCTAGGCAGATCTCAGGAAGCAACTGTGGCTCACACTGAGGTTAGGTGCCTCTCGGAGTAGTTAGTGGTCATGCAGGGGTTATCAGATTCAGAGTTAGATATCAACATCCCCCTGACACTTTTAGATTGTAATTTTAGAATTGCTGACCCAGCTGGTTTCATATTCTTAAGATATTTTCTTTGAAGTCAGTGAGTGTATCTTTGGGTTCATAATGCAAGGCCTATACCAGGATTAACAATTCATGAAATTAGTTTATTTAAATCAGTTGTCGCATTAAATATTTTCACAGTGCTCACAGGAGGAAAAAAGAAAAAAAACTTACCAACAGAAATATCACAAGAGCAATGAAAAGACAGTGCAAACAAAACATGACTGAATGGAAAGGTAATTCAGAATGTGAGGAAAGAACTGTGGGTGTTTTTGCTTCTCCGTCTATGCAAACTTATCTTGGGATCTCCTCCAGTACTTTTAACTTGTGCCCTCTGATATATTTATTTGTGCCTTTCCCTGTCCTTTGCCTGTCATTTCTGGAGTGCCTTTTCATAACGTATCCAATATCCTTACATCATCCCATCAGAAACTCCAGTTGGCTTAAGAAAACCCAATGTGAGCTTTAACTTACTTCTTACCTACTAGGATGTAGTGTATGTATAGTGTAAGTAGTTGAGAAATTGTGTCTTTCCCTGCCTTTCTTGATGCCCATTAYAGGCCCACTTGTCCAATGGACCCACTTGTCCAGTGGACCCACTCTTGATCCTTAAAATAGCATGTAAACTATTTTACTAAAGTCCATGGCACACTTATATATGCAATTACTTATATGCCTTATATGCATAAGCAATATCCATGTCAAGTTACTTACATGCCAAAGTGTTTACAAAGAACAGGGCCAACAATTCTTTGCTCCTTTACAGCTGTTTTCTGTGATATGCCTGCTACGTTTATGGGCTGGATAAAATAATACAGAAATATAATATCAAAGCAGAATTAAATGCCTCAGTTTTCTGCTGCACCTCCTAGATGATCTGCTTGGTCATTCTCAACATCTTTGTGGTCCATACGTGCCATCAGGTAAAAATGTAGATCTAGGCTAAGGGTAAGAATTTTTCTTTTTCTTTGCTACATGATTTAACATATTTACATGTGGATCTCTATATATTTTAGATATTTTAAGAAAAACAGAAAGGAATAAAGGAAGATTTTTTCATGGTTTTTAAATAACTAGTGCATGGACCTCAAGCCATCCCAAGTTGGTATTACTTGGCTTAATCCCTGTGGTCTATCTGAAATATATTAGTGACGCTTTTCAAGACAAAGGTTATTGATTATTATGGTGCTCTCAGAGCACCATTACTGTCTTTCTAGCACAGGTGTCTGTAACCTTTTGAGGACAGACTTCTATTTAGATGAATTGTCATCTATTTGATCTCCAAAGAGCTGCGAGAGGATTAGAAGTGACATGGAGATTGCACTTTTTTGACATACTACTTTTCATTGAGCTGAAATGCATGTTGTTGTGCTATTAATTATTCAAGATACACTTTAAAAAATGGAAAAGCAAAAAGAGATGAGGGAAATCTGAACAAGCTATTAATCACCCCAAAGCAAAAACAAAACCAGAGCAAATAGAAGAAACAAAGTCTCCTGATAAACACTGTAACAAAGACAGCACGGTTAAACAAGCACTGTAAATTGTAACTATTATTTGTTCTCAGAGAGCTATAGGACAACAAGACACTGGCTGCTGAAACCTAGTTTGATATAAAATGCTCAGGCAATTTAGAATACAATTTATTTGCCTAATAACATGGATTACATAAGTGATGCTATTTAGAATGCATTTTAAATCTTTGTAGCAGTTTGTAAACATTAATGAATTAATTTTTACAGCCTGAGTTCATGTTCATATATACATGTACATATATACTGAGCATATGTACATATATGTATCTTGAAGCATAGCTAGGATATGTGTAAGTTTGGTCAAATTCAGAGGGTAGTTTTGTCCTGAAACACAAACATAAAAATTCAAAAATTAAAACATGTCATTAAGCACTTCAGAAATAAAATATTACAATTTTCCAAGGACTTAAGAACTGTGTACTAATGGAGAAGCCAGTGGCTCACAAAGACTGCAACACAATGATAAAGAAGGGAGTCTTTCAAAGAAAGTGTTGCAGTGTGAAAGCTCCACCTCAGGCCATGTGAATATTCCTGCACAAGTTTTCTGCACCCTCACTTAGTGTCCTAATTATTAAGCTTTAGTACATGAGACATTATGAATTTCAGGTCTCTATGAATGGTGTCTAAAGCCGCTTAACTGAGCCCTTTGTTTCCATATTGTCTTTGATTTTTTTAACAAAGAAGTTAAAAGGGCCAAAATGTAAAGTTTTTTTTTTGTTGTTCACTAAAGAACTGGAGAAAATTTGTTTTTATATTGATCTGCAATAATAATTAACATATGTATTAATCAGAACTATCAGTAAGGTAAAGTAATATTTTTTCTCATTTGTCATCACAACTCCTTTTTGAAGTGTAAGTAGAATAATTTCTACTTTAGAAATAGAGAAAGGAGGTTAGGGAGAAGTAAATTTTGTAAAGATGAAAAACTCAAGTTTGTATTATAAACTTGAATTATAAAAGTTTGATTAAAAAACAGGTTAATATAAGTTTTGCTGAGAGCATACAATACTGAAAGCTTTAGTATTATCTGATTTATATCTACATTAGGTAAAAGTACCAAAGCCAAATAATAGCAGGTGCTTTTTTGTTTTTTTGAGGATAAAATACTTTAGAATTATTTGTAAGCATAGTTGATACTAAGACTTCATTTTTAAAAACAGTAGATATCTAACAAGTGTTTTCGCAACAAAGACAATACCATCTCTTGTTTTAAAATCCACCGTTTTCAGAGGTTAGGTTCCTTCTTTAAGTCTACAGTAAAGGACCATTTATTGAAAATGTCTTTAAAACACACATACGCACAGGCACACACAGTCACGCGAGCATACACACACACACACACACGCACGCACGCATGCGCACACACACGCACGCACGCACGCATGCACACAAGATTATTAACAAATTTGTGGCTTTGGGACATGGATAAAGAGCTTTGTTTTCCATCACTCTGTCTTTTGATCTCAGTATTTGAAATGCACACAGAGTAAATCTAAGTACCATGGTAAGAACAAACCCCACCACAAAAATGTGTTTATCCCACTCTCTTGGGAGACAGCAGTTATGTTAGAAAGAGTCCGGTTGTTTTTTGTAGTTTGGCAGAAGTTTACATCTTCCTGCTACAAACATGAATTTATTGCTTGGAACACAACATGTGAGAAGCCCATAAAGAAAATAATTTGACTTTTTCCATTTTCATTTTTGCAGTTTTGCAACTGTTACTAAGCTCTTTGCATTTTTTTCTAGCTTTGTAGAAAGTTAATAGCCATTTAATGTCCTGAACATTATCTATGAATAGAAGCTTCATCTTAAATGTGTAGTAAGTGATGCATGTCAGGTTTTAAACTACATCAAGAGAATTAGCTCTTCATGTTGGAAGAATGTTTTATATAAATAAGAAATCCATGTAACCTTCAGAAAAGACACCGCTTCAGTTTTCTGAAGTATAAACTATCTATGTTTTTGTTCCCTGTTGCAAACATTTGTTGAAATCAATCAGAATTTGAATGCAAAAGAAATACAGAGCACTTACATGCTGTTTTAAGTATATAGGATACACATTTACTTCCTCATATATGTTTAAGAACTCCAGTTAGGTAGCTTAAATGAATTTAGTTGAGTTGTTATGGAGGCAAAACTGACGTTATTGAATGCACATGATCTGTATGATATGGAGGGTGTTTTTTCAGGGTTATGAGCAGGTCATTTGCATTTTGCAATATTTTTGAAAGAAAAGACTTCTGACCAGCAACACATGTCCTTGCTGTTCACTTTGGTTCACCTGTCGTTCTCTGAGCATTGAAAAGTAATAAGGACAGTTATCTTCTGAAAACAGGATAATGGAGACTTGCAGAAGTCTGGGCTGGTCTGTAGCCCAGATGACAAGGAAATAAACTCAGTATTATATGATTTTGTTATCTTACTGATAATCAAGACAGTCCCTGGTCTTGGTTGAATTTTTAGGATATCCAAATAATACAGTGGTGTGATGAAAAGCATCCTATTTTGGGGGATCATTACAAGTGAAGGTGTGTAAGTGTGATCAAGAACTGATCTCAGTTTGGGTCGCTTCTGAAAAATGGGTAATTTACTTATAGGTGTCTAAGGATTTAGGAACCTTGTTCCAGTCACATGCTTGTGAAGACTGTGAATGTAATACAGCTTCTAAAAAGAGTAGTGAAGCTATGAATCAACCTCCCCTCCAAAACAAAAAAATAAAAAAGAAAAAGGCTGAAGCATAATGCCTATATGCAATAGAATCAAATTAAGATTGCCTAGGTGACCACAAATCTAAATGTTTGAGTACAGTATTCAACAGCTGAAATTGAATATATTTGAGTGTTACATTACATTAAATTTTGAACTTTTAAAAATAGATTAAATTTATTTTTCATTTTATTTCCATTTGGCTTTTAAGGAAAATATAAAAGCAAACTCCATAATTCAGGATGTCTCATCATTTGTGTTTGAAATATGATGTATGGAGCAGTACAGCACAATATTTGCACATGTGATACTAATGTTTGTTTTATCAGGCTAAGTATAATAGTTGCTTCTAGGAGAATTTTTTTTTCTCTTTCCCCTCTTTCACTCCTATATAACCTGTTGTACTCTGCTCAGTGCTTGACTGAAAGGGATCTCCTTGCTTTTCCAGCTCTACATACATAGAAAAATTTTTTGATGCTTGTGATGAGAGGATTCTGTGGCTCCAAGGAAAGTCAGAGGTTCAGGTGACCAGAGATGAGTCAGTGGGCACCCTCTCTTGTCTCCTTCCACCTCTTTTGTCTTTCCACTCTTATAGTTGTACCAGAAATGCATGTAAGAGTGGAAAGATACAGGGTATGATTCAGAGAACCCTAAAAGAATTTCCTGAGACAGCAGCCCTCTGCCCCCCCACAGCTTGCTTCTACAATTTAATGACAGCTGTGAATGAAAGAGGTTTACAGCTTCTAAACAGAGTCTATAGGAATAATTTATATTAGGAGAAATAGGTACTATTAATAAAGTTATTAACAAAGTTTAAAGTTTCCTAAGTCTGACTCTCTTGTTACTGCTTTGGGAGGTGCAAATATTCATTTTATTCATAAGGAAAATGCATCTACCTCCTTTGAATTTATATTCAGGTTTGACTTTATTTGGGTTTGAATCTGAGTAGGACCATGCATTTTAAAACCAAGCAATTTACAGTGTAATTCATTACCCAATGAATTTAGTCTATCAGCTCAGAAAATAGCAAAAATGTTCATGTTTATTCCATATTCCATGTTTCTCATTTTTCACATTCCACTGTTTCTCTCCATTTACTTCTCTTGTGTGTATGCGCAGTTCAATATTATCTTTTTTATGTTGTTGATTTTTCTTTCAAGTAAGTTGGAGAACACCCTGTGTAATACCTAACTGAATGGGCAGTGTAAGCATTTGTACCATTAATATGTGGGCATGTCAATTTAAAATGCTATTTCTACAAATACAATGGAAATTCTCATAATAAAACCTGATCTCACAAATATTTTTAGAAAATATACACAAGAAAGTGGGAACACTACATAAAGACTTGATTTATAAAACTGAGCAAACCTTTTCAGGATATCTCTTATTACTTCTCTTGCAGTGAATTCTCTTAAATTTAAAGTTACTCTCCTTTAATTTAAATAGAACCAAATAGAAGCATAGCCCTGGTTAATATAGAAAAATATATTGTGGAATTTTAGTGGGTGTAGCAAAAATAATTAAAATTTTACTTAGCAAGGCAGCTCCAAGTATATTTTGTATTTTATATTTTATAAAACACCATTACAAATGCATCTTGACGTAGCCATATTTTTTTACAGTGTACAAGAAAAGACATTTAATGTCTAAGCACAACAGCTCCAACTGTTTTGGAGCTTTGAACCTGAGAACCAAACTTGTCTCCTAAATGATCTAAGGGCAATTCCCTTTTACAAACAAAAATGGCTGCAATTGCTGGGGTAAGTGACTGCTGGGAAGCCCTGTGCCTTCTGCTCCACTGTCAACTTCTTTGCAGTTCTTTATTTAGGACCCAATGGAGAGGGAGCTCTTTGTTAGGAAAAAAAGAAAAAAAAATCCATGCTTAGCAGGCCATCTCCCTTAATTGACTCGATATTTCTGTCAAGCAGAGGTTTTTAGTGTGATGGGGTGATGAGGCTGAGGAGCTGTCAAACATTCTGTTTTACAGTAAATGGATTCATGATGGATTAGCGCCGTGTTTCTTACACGGAGTCCAAGACAGGCCCAGATATCATGAACCGAGTTAGCCTGCCCCTCTTCAAACAGTTCAGAGTCCCAACGAGACTGACTGCGATATCATTGACATCTACTGCTCTTCAAGGCATGTATTCAGAATTGAAAACTTAGTCCCCTGGATAATATTGTCCTTTACAGTATACTTCAACACAAATGAACTTTAATTTATCATTAGTGCTCACAAATAAGGGTGACCTGGCCTCAAGACTTCGTTTCCCCTCTAGACAGATATCAGTATTTCTCTGAACTTGCTTACTGCTGGCAAATTTTAATATCCCAGTCATATTGCTGTCTGTCTTCCGATATGTCTGCATCTTTTATTCAGTAGAGCCATTTGATACTGCTAATTTGTGGTACATTAACAGTGGGCTGTTTTATTGTAATGATACTCAGAAGAACAATAACCTCATAACATTTTACAGGAACCCGATATGATGTGTTGAAATGATTTAATTGCAAAACCCATGCTTTTTCATATGATTTTGTCTTTGTTTGTATTTAAATATGTATAAATGGTATAGTAGCTTATAAGTGTTATATGTTACAAATCAAGTAACAAAATCGCATTATCTGTCTGGTGTGTGGAATGCTATTTAGTRAAGACGAACGCATTTTAACTGCTCTGGCCTTGACATTAGTGTGCCATATAGTTAGAAGCTCTTCTTTTCCTATTCTGTCTTTTTTGATTTTTACACAAAGATTTTAAAATTAAGTCTTTCAGTCTCATAACACAGCCTTTTGAGCTTCATCTTCCGCTGGTTTCATACACCTATCTCATTAATTGTTTCTGCATAGAATAGGAAGCAGCTTTAGTTTCTAAGCAGAGCCTTTGTCAATTCTCTTATTCTTATAAGGGGCTGGTGTTGGTATTGTTTTTAAAGTTGGGCTGTCTAGGCACAATTCTCCATAAGCTTCCATTACTGAAATAGAGGTGAAAATCCCTTCAGGTCAGACATTATTTTATTGTTGATGCTGATGCTCCGTGCTGATCCTTTCCAAGAAGCTGTGTCAGGTTTTTTGGCATGATGTGAAAGTCTTCCATTATGTGAATCTGCACAGGTCTGACGTCTGTGRGTTTTTTGTTTTTCACAAGTTAAACATAGATAGACGTCTGCCTACATTTTGGAACATGGAAGTTAAACTTATCTCACCCAGGTCCAAAGGAAGAGCATCCATGAGCACTTGTATGCTAGAGCTAACCACTCTGTGAGGTGATTTAAATGGACTGGCTACTTTCTGATGTGAGGCACTCACATCAGCTGTGTAAAATACTGCTTTCCAGCTCAGTGTGAAGAAAAGCCTTCCAATACTACTTATAAGMCCCTGTCTATTGTTTTACAAAGTGCTGAGTTAGATTACCGCTGTTGTCCAGATTTTGTGAACCTCAAAGAAAAGCACTTCCGTTAAAGATGCCAGGAGATTCTAACTGTGTTTGTATCATGGATATTAAATATTTACATATTAAAAATTTGTTGTTGTTGTTGTTGTTGTTTGTACTTTGTCATGTGTTATATTCATACATTTCTACAAGATATTTAGATTTATGATATTTTTATTTTTTGCCTTCATCTGGATTTATTAAGATGTGTTATGTTTCAGGTATCCTATTCTTTGTGCTATAACATTAAAATCGGTTAGGACAAAATAGTTACTATTAATACTATTAATCTAATCTACAAGATTTGGGAGGTAAAGAATTGCTGTTCAGCATCTGCAAGACATTTGAAAAAGCAAAATGGTAACGGTGGATTCCTTTTTTGGATGAGGTACTGCTAAAACTTTTGCCAATAGTTTGGTAGTAAGGGGTGACTAGCTACCATCAGAACACCGGCAGATATCAAATCATTAATTAAGGCTTATTAATTCAAGCTTTGGGAAGAATGAATGGAACTCAGTGTCATGAAAGTTTAACAGATTCATTATAAATACATGCAAAGTAAATGCACAGCAAACGGAATAATTTGATATGCCTTGGATCCGAGCTCTTTGTATGCATACAATTAGATATTTCTAACAACCTGACTTATTCTTCTTTTTATCTCAAGGATACTCTGTGTCACTTTGTTTTCTAGAACCAATAACATCACACTGTCTCCTTCCAGCTTCTGTTTAGACTACTGAGCAAACCTTGGCCCAGTCCCTTATCAAAGACGTAGCCTCTCTACCTCCAGCTTCTCAGGGGAGACACTTCACAGGCAGGATTATTTGGGAGCTCGGATGGGAGGGATGGCCCTTTAGGAAGCATAGTGGAGCCTGTGATTCTTACACAGTACCCTCAGTGCGCGGTCTGTAGCAGTGGACTCGGGGACCCCTAATTTAATTCTTTCTCTTACCAGCTATTTCCTTAAAAAATATTGGCCAAATCTGGAAACACACTGAGCCAACTACCAGAAACTTAGGAGCTACGATCGTCAAGGCCCGTTATCTTAACATTAGTACCTCAGTTGCATAACTAAGTTACTGTTTCACTAAAACGGGATGGCCACAAGTCAGCACCCGTCAGCTGCATTAAAGGGAATTTAATAGTGAACTCCTATACAAAAGAAACAGAGGTACCCAGAGAAAGCGTCAATGGACAAAGGCTGGAAGCAATATTTACCCAGGGAGATCTAATCAGTACTCAGGTGGTCAGGAACAGGGATGGCTGGTTTTAATTAGTCCTCTGAGACATGAGAAACATGTGGCAAGCTACTTACTGTTCATTTTGGATAAGCAGACAATAGTGAATGCCCAGCAGTATACTTGAGGCTGTAATTAAGGGTTACCATTTTTCATGCTGCTGTTTACTTAGCCGCTAATTGGCACAGCCATGTGTTTTGATCTAAGTGAGGTTCCTTTATCTAGCTATTATTAAAGTTTCTGGTTTTCAGTTTAGATAGCAATAAATTAAAACCATGGAAAAATCAGAGAGGTCTTACTTTTTTTTACCTTCCTCAGTCATTTTAGTACTACTAGAGAGCAGCTCAGGGCTGGTGACCTGAAGCAATCCCTTATGATTAGTTAAAAATCTGTGTCCAAAATGGAGTTTTACAGCCCTACATTAAGTTGCTTCCCTCTTCCTCCTCACTCTCCTTTCATCATCAAGAGAACCCTAGGAATTATTTTAAAAAATAGATTATGTTGATGGATTTCTCTTATGAGTGCCTGTCCAATATTAACTAGGTTATTCTAACTTTGTAACCAGCTCCTATCTAAAATAAAGTTTTGCTATGTAGGGAGTTTTACTCACAAGACCCAAGGCAATGTATTGAGAACTGAAGTGGGATAAAATCTTATATGATATATGACGTAGTGACTAATTTAATATCATGCCATCTATGAGTTTTTCTCACCGTAAATTCCACGTTTCCTCAGAACTCTCTAGCGAGAAAAAACTTATCATTGCTATATGAGCATATTCTTGGAAAAATGATCATTGGTGAAATGTGAAATAATCTATTACAGATTTACTATAGATTTTGTTTTAGAAATCCTTGTATTCTTTCCTCATGAGACCATATGTAATCTTCAGTACAAGTATTGTATCTTTAATATTGTATCCTTATAACATGTATAATAACTAAGGCATGGATTTGTATGAACTAAATGATGTTAATATTAATAGAAGCACTGCCAGGGAAACCACAAGTGTGCGAGAGTATGCCATCGGAAATTAATGAAGTGGAAACTTACTCCTGTGACCTGTGCAATGTCTCATGGTACTGTCTCATTTGCAGTTAGATTGCAACTGATCTTGCACTGGGTGCGAAGAAACCTAGACATCCTTTGTTCATATGTTGCAAAAAGGGGTACGGCTCTCTTTCTTGTGTCCTCAGGGAAACATTACTCTAACAGTGCAAAAGGAAGCAAGCATAATACATCCTCTATATCAAAGCTGGTATGGGTTTGTTTCCCCAGTCTACATAGGGAATAGGTAAGCTGAGAAGGGATGACAGCACACTGAGGTACAGTTCCTTGTTTACTACTTCTTAATGAGACCACTGTACTCACATCTAATGTGGTACTAAAATGTCTTTAAACTATAGTTTCCATTTTTTCTTGGAGAAAGTCCTAAACTTTTCTTCTCCATCCATCCCTTTTCTCCATCAGAGAAATGGCTCCTCCCTGAGAAATGCTTCTTTTATCATCCATTAGACCTTTTAGTCACCTCTTCTGGATTTTCTGCGCTTAGTTCTCCAAGTGCCCAGCTTGGGAGAAAATTAGACATAGATCTGTCTCTCTTGCAATCCCTAGAAGGTTCCTGAGTTGCTCACAGCAGGAATAACCACTGCAGGTGCACTCTTGATTCCAATATCACCAAAGTATGTATAGGAAAGTATATGGAGATGGTATTTTTTGAAGTAAAATCAGTCATTCTAAAAAGTCTAAAACTAATTTGAATGAATTTGCAATAGCTCCACAGTTAGGATGTTGCCATATTTCCTTTTATATTTCTATCAAATGAAATCTGAGGAGGTAGGTAGGTCAGGTCAAGAAAGACATAAGTTGTTACTAGGTTGGAGACGCACAGGAAAGAATGTCTAGGAGAAATTTAGAAAACATAGCGTATGCAGAACTTTGGCCCTTTCTGTTTCTGCTGTTTGCTACTTACAATATGACCATGGCGTATATATACGTATTTTTTCAAACGTAAAAGTAATAACAATTTTTTACTTTAGCATCGATATTTCCCTGAAATTTATTTGCCATTGTGGATTAAATGTCAAAGTTAATTTTTTTCCTTCAAGATTATATCAGAAACTGTTTGAGTTTCTTCACTGACAACGAATAAAAATCCTTTCTCCTCCCTCCCCCCCCCCTTTCTGCAATTGTACCTACTATCAACTATAGTTGGTAAGAAAATCGACAGATTTCCTGATAGAAACTTTACCTGCTTTGAAAGTGAAGAAAAATGCTTCAGAGTAACTGGGACATTATAGCTGTTTTTCTCCTTTTTTAAAAAAATTTTCACTTGGATTCTTTTCACAAGGTCTAGGAGCTTCTAGAAACTAAAAAAAATAATAATAAATAATTTTAAGGAGAACACTGAAGTCAGTTGAGGAACTTGAAATGAAGCATTGTCCATTTATAGTTTATATTCACTCCATTATACATTTATTCCATTTGCTTGCCTAAATCTGACATTTTGGAATTCAGTTTTGTCTGTATTGATACCTGTGCTATTGAAGAGGTTTTGTTTATACATCCAATTTCTCTATTACAATTTCCATTCCAGCCGCTTATCCCCCAGTATGTCCTGCCAGCAAAGTTGCACAAAAGCACTCGTGGCACAACAATGACATCTCCCACTACCACCTTCTGCGCCTGCTCTGTTGCATAAGAAAAGACAGCTACCAGCAGATGTTGGAAACCTACCAAATTTACATATGTGTAGAAGCACAAATTGAGGAATAGATTTTGTCATTTTCTCCTTCCATAGTAGTTTCCTGTGTTTTCCTGGTCCTGGTGTGGTGCCATTCAACAAGGAAGCATAGATGAGTTGACTTTATGGATTTTTTTTTGAGTTAGTGGAGCTTTTCATGTGTATGCGAACAAGGTCACAGATTATGACAATATTTATGGACTTGATTCAGAGGCAAAACATAGTGTCTGTCAGGACAGGAACCTATAAAGTAAAACCGTGGTGGATTCATATCTCTACCCACTTTTTTTGCCAAGCTGTTTTTTTCTTCCAGTGTATTTGTTGTGCATTGTAGTCTTGTAATTGCGGTCTCCACTGTGGTGCCACACAGTGCTTCTCTCTTTAAGAGTACATTACAGTCTGTCAAGTTTACATTGCATTTTACTTTCTCAGAGATCTGTGAGAATGTATAAAAGATTTGAAATCAGGTTATTTCTGGAAAATCATTGTAAAACATTTGTTTCAGTCATACCCCTGGTTGTTCTCTGCTTGTGAATGCTCACCAGGCTGTTTTACTGGACCCAGACCATGACTTTTAAGATTACTGAATCTGAGAAGTATTCAGAAACTGTTCTTATGTATGGACTTTGGGATACTGAATTTTCTTGAGGTGTGGAGCTCTGAGATCTGGTTGCCTTAGGACCTAAGATCAATGCTGAAACGTCAGTTCCCCTTTGGAGATCATACACATACCCCTCCAAAACTCTGTGCTCTGGAACGTGCTGCATTACTCTTTCACCTTGAAAGGATCTTATGACAGTGTAAACTGTATACACTCTATCATATGTAAAGAACAAGAGATACTGAAAAACCATAGGTGTCCACCCACAAAGTCATCCTCATTTGGCTTCCTGAGAGTCTGTTTGGGGTTACTCAATGTCTTCCACAAAGACCATTCCCCCCTTTCCTGCTCAACCCTGTTCCAGGCAGATGCTGTTTTTGGGTATTTGTCTCACACTTTTTTACTGAATTTTTCCATTCTCCAATGTTTAGTGAATTAGAGTGATTAGAAAAGCAATAGCCCAGGGCTGGTACTCTCAGTTGTGCTACTAGGACAAGGTTGTGCTGCTAGGACAAGATCAATCAACTGCTGATGACTCTTTCAGGGACAGACAAAGTGAAAGACATAGTAAGTATGTAAGGCAAGCCATTCCAGGGAGGTCATAAACTGGAATTCATAATTTAAGTAGATGGATTTCTATGCAGTCATAGTTGTGATGCATTTTTAAGATGCCATAGGCCAAAGTTTTATTATAAAAATGAATTCGTATTTGTTGGAAAAATGTATTCAAATATATTTTATCCAGTTGTTGATTTAACATTTTCCTTGAAAGCAGCTATAGTCTTTGGTGACTATTTCTCTAATAATTAAAATGAAATGTGTAAAAGTGCTGAATTATCTCTGTGTCAGCACAATAAAGCTGGACATACTTGCTAATGTGAGTAGATCTTTTCCTTCTAATTTACTAAGGTTATCACAAGAGTCTTGAAATATAGCCTATTTGTGCAGGTCCAATTTCTAGCCTACTGAACACCTACTTCATGTTTTTTTAATATGTTTTGCACAAAAAATAAATTAGGTATTTGGAAGGAACTCACTATATTTCAAAATACCCAAGTGAGCCTTTTGCTGCAGGGATCATGCTATTTAATTGCAGATAATATTGCTTCAAAACTGTGGCTTTTTTCAGTATTTATATTTTAATGTGTTCGGAAGGCATGGGCCCGTAACTTAATAAAACAAAATGGATGGCTGCAGATAACTAACCTTTCAGTGCCATGTGTTACTGATTCTCTCTAGTTTGGATGGGAATTAAACAAATGCAATGACATTTGGCTGTTCCTCATGTTGCATGTACATGGTAGAGAAGACAGAAGCGATTTAAAATCTGCTGGCAAATTCTTTGTTTTCAGTGGCTTGTGGCCATGCTTGAACACGTCATCATTGTTTCTTTTACATCTTCCCTTTCCCACCTGTTAGTTAAATATAGATGTTGTATATTGTCTTAGTAAGCTTATTGGTAAAGGTACTGTGTCATTGCTGATTGTTTGGATAATGCCTACTATGAGGGAACCCCTTTTTTCCAGGGGCTTCTTCAATAAAGTAATAAATTTACATCATATATGGACAGTAACCTCTATATACAAGAAAGTTGAAAAATGATTTCTGAAAAAGAGTATTGATAATGTTTATTTTAATTGGCTTCTGATTTGAGTATTTTTTAGTTTGAAAAATTTGTGAAGTATAAACCAAATAAAATGAAGTCCAGTTTCCTAATCTGAATCCGACTTCAGATTATGTAATCTGGATGTGCAGAATATGCTGCTTTGGACTTGGACATTCACAGGCTGGGATAAAAAAAGGTAATATAAAAGCATATAATACATGTAGCTTTGGGKTTTTTTTTGATACCAGGAGGCTACTGCTCTAGAATAAGGAAATCAACCTACATTTAAAAACAAAGAGGAATGGAGAATAATATGACACAATGTCTTTTGCCTTTCCTTTATTACTGAGCCAGGCCCATTTTTTAAAGGTAATTCTGTTAACAGTGTTGGCAATCACATTGCAAAATATGCAACTCACTGGCTTCAGGATAAGTCAAGATGGTTATTAAAGTGCAAAATTAGATTTGAAAACAGGGTGACCATGTGAAAATAAGCATATCAGGGAAGAGAGAAAACTGAGTGCTGAAATATGCTTTTCAAAATTAACTGAAGTAATGCAGTTGCATGTATGTCATCAAAGACAACATTGGGTCACTGCTGAAGGTGTTAGCAAGGACAAGGACAATTACTGGAAAGTTATCAAGATGCATTTCACTTTAAATTTGTTTTCTGGTAAAGTAACAGTAGAACTTAGTCATTCATCACATTAACTAAAACCTAGAATTTATGGAACTTGCATAGGTAGGGTGTCATTGACTTTATTAAGGTGTAGCATTCAGGGTAGATGAGTAATCTCAAGAGTTAAACGTCATGTAACATGACATATATTTGATTCTGCTAGAGCAGTGGTCACTTCACACAAGAAAAATAGTCTGTTTTTTCTGAAAGACATTTTCACACTTAAATGTACATAAGTAAAATAAAGTGCAAACCTATTTTATAAATACTTACGCAGTCATCTGAATATGTGAGAAAGTTTTCCTGATGGTGATTAAACAGTTATTTGCAGGGGTTGTGTGCTAATTTGCAACAGGAGATGAATATAATATATGTTCAGCAGCTGGRTAAGTATAGCAGCCAAGTGTCATAGACATGGAGATAAATGGAAACTGAGAGAATATGCAACCCAGGTTTAACAGAGGTAGATTGTGGCAGATACATTTTCTTTAATAGGAAAACTGATTTCTAGACTGGGAGGGTATGTTAGCTTAATCTGCTTGGACTGCATTTGATATGATCCCGCACAGGAAATGTTTTATTAAAATGTAGATTATGGTGATTAGTCTAAATAGTGCAAGTTCAGTAGGAACTAATGAAAGAGGAGATGGCAACTTTTTTTCAATATGGAACGGCTGATCTAGAGTGAGGATACTAGTCAGGTGCCTTAAAAACTGGTTTGAGAACTAATCTTTCTTAGCATTTGCAAGATGCAGATACATCACTGCATGCTGACCTTGCACAAGAAGTAGTGCTTGTGAAATTTGCTGGTGAATGAAGCTAGGAGGTTTTGCCAAAATGAAGGCAGGGTGACTGCACGTAGAGATATAGGTTGAAATTAAACAGTACAAAATGCAAGACATCATTGTATTTAGAGACTAATATTGAAATTTAYTGCTCTTAGCCCAGAGCTACTCAGTTGTAAATAGCTGAGGAACAGAAAGACATTATTTTATCAGTTGCTAAAAAATGTCTATGAGCAGTAAGGGAAAACATACAATAGCAGCAGGCTGGATCTGATGACCTAAGAAATCCCTTCATATGTTCCTGTGTAAATTGCCAATTTAACAAATACTCATATTGTTTGAAAACAAAAGTAAATACAGAAACATTTATTGAATACCCAATGTCTTTTATACAATATATATACTATTACAAGCAGTATTTTGAATAAACTAGCATGTAGTTCATGATGAGATATTGACACTTATAATTTGTTATTTCTTTTAGCTTAATTCAGTGTTTCAAAATAGAGTATTATCACGTAGTAATATTCAGAGGATTAATTATTTTTTGGATGCTTGCTGGAAAATGCAAGTAAAACTTGAAAACTGCTTTGAAGAAGACTCTGCAGCTTGTAATTGAGAGGCATCAAGCTTCAAGGAAGTTATATAAACACACATGTGCACACGCACACACGCGCGCACACACACACACACAAAACCATTCAACTTTGGATTAACAAACGGAATGTGATAGGCTGCTGTATTGCCTGGGGCTTATTGTCTATGTTTCTATACTGACAGAAGTACCTTAATTTTGCATTCTGTCTCAATAGCACAACTGTGCATTATAAAATCCAGTACAGCAATTCAGAGGAAGAGAGATATTCTGATTAAATGATTTTTTTTGAGCAAAGTGTTTAATGATACACATTTGTGTGGTTACTTGGGACTATAACTTAGTTTGGACCTCCAGCAAATAGAGCACAAGATAATTTATATCATATAATGTTTTTTATACAGAGTACCACAAAATGATTCAGAAGGAAGTGAATTTTAAACAATAACAAACAAAAAGCTTTTAAGGTGTGATTTAAGGAGAGAAACTGTGGCTGAGAAAGGAGGAGAGGATTGAATTACAGACAAATGAGACAGAGGAAGCAAAAGCGTGGCTTTCCCAGCTGGGGATAGGGACAAGGACTCCAAAATGGATAGAGTGGGATGCCAAGATGCAAGGAGGTAGGTGAATATGAGATCAGAGAGTTCAAGGGAGAAAGTCAAAGTGGAGTTTTATAGTACAGGAATATGCTTCTGAAAACAAAGAATATAGACTTTTTTTTCTTTTGGATTCAGAAGTGGACAAGGTAAAAGTGGGAGATATGTCTTCTTGCTTTACAGAGCAAGACATTTGGCTAAGGCATTTTTGGTGTTTTCAAAGCTGAGGGTAGAGAGGTAGGAAGAAAATAAAAAAGAATGGTGGTCAAGTTGGGACATGTTAAAGGAGAGAGAGAGTCCTACAAACCACTACTTCCTCCCATGTTTAGTCCCTAAAGAAATATGTATCCCATCTTTGGTTATTACATGTAGGCTTTTTTTTTTTTAATTTCAGGGAGCAAAAGATATAATACACCTCTGCTGTTTTGCCATGTCACAAAACACAACCCATCCTAATCTTGGTTAGGAGTAAACAGCATGAAAAATAATCAAACACAAAAGTATTTGTCTGTTATTTCTGGTAAGACATCCTGCGATAATTCACTGCAGAACAGTCCTTGAAACCACTTTTCTGCAGTCAGTCAGAGCTGTTGAGGGAAGCAGAATCTCGTGGACTTGAGTGCTCAGTAGATTTTCCCTCTCCTTGCAGCCCTTTCCTTTCCAGGCTGCTGCTCTTCCCTGTTCCTAGGTCCAGCTGGGAGTGAGGCTGAGCATGTGTTCACCCACGCAACGGTACACAAAGACACACACCCAGATTGGTCTCCTCAGGCTTAGGGACCCTGAGAGCAGCCAGCTCTCAGATGCCCGGTGTCTCCAGTATCCCCCAGATCTGTCCTTTCTCAGAAACCTGTGGTTTCTCATGCTTTTTCTTCCCCCGACATCCGCTTTCATCTTTCCCTTTCTCTGCCCTTGCCTCCTCCCAGATAAACAACCCATCCCTAATTACTTTTTCCCCATTGATCCCAGTTTCACCACATTCCCCGACATTCCCAAATCTGGTACTTCTGATATCATTACCTAGGTCTTCACAGCCTTATATGGTGTTACTGATATGGTCACCTAGGTACTCTTGGCCTTGCAAGACTCCTCCTCAGAGGTCCCCAGTACTCCTTTCCGATTCTCTGTGAAGTTTGGCCATTTCTCACATAACTCCCCCCTTAACCACCTGTAAAATCGAAGCATCCTTCAGGGCCCTGTCTATAATTTCTGTCAGCTTCTTACTCTGTTATTTGTTGCATCTAGAAATTTCTTATGTCATCTCCAGTATTTTCTCATGTTCAGCTCATTTCGCTAAACATCAGGCCGAGGCCTGGTCATCTGCCTGTATACCATAATAAGAACTTATACTGAAAGCAAATTTACTGCAAATTCAAGTGAGAAAAGATTCTGGTGCCTTCTTGTATTTGGCAGACAGCATGGGTGAATGAATACTCCCCCTTGCCCCAACTGCATCCTAGGTCTCGATTGTGACTATGCTTATCAGATAAGTATTGAATTGTGTGGATCTGGAAATATCTCCCATAGCTGTACCTGTAGATTTAGATGCGCTTGCATTTTTGCTGCCACTTTGAAAGGAGATTCATTCTAGTGAGAACCTGGTGGCTGCTATAATTTAGTCTTTAATATGTACCATATAACCTCCTTTTTCCTTAATCATCTATAAAACATTATTTTTCAATACAGTTATTTTTACAAAGCAGTTATGTTTCTGAAGAATTTACAGTTCCACATATTGCAATATGCTTTGGAAATCAGATAATTTTGCCATTGCCAGAGGATAATTTTGGCATGATACATTTTAAAGGATGCAATTTTACATCTGTTCACCTTAAATAGTTAACAGCACTTTCTGTAGTATCTATAAAATTTTCTTTGTGATAGTCATCTTTGTGTTGTCTGCTTTAAGCAAGTTACAGCTCTCTTGGAACGGTGGAATTTAATGAAGTAGAATCCTGTGCTTCTTCCTTACTTTTATAATGATCTCTCTTGAAACATTCTCGTCATGAAAAGCCTGACACATAAGTATATGCTTTCTGCTATCTTGTGGAATTTATAATTTGCCTAGGAAACATGTATTGTTGTGGTTTTAATATAATTTAAATAGCAATCAAGCATATATAGAGGATAAACTATACATCAGTAAATTCTGTCACCTGATCCAGCCCACTGAATAACAATTTAATTTTGATTTACTATTCAGGGGAGCTCATATAACTTTTACTGCTGTAAGAGGATCCCTGGAGTTAGCTTCCTTACATTCTTTGGGAGTGTGGCCTATTCAACAAAAAAATATTTAGGATCCTTTTGTGTGACCAAGTGTTACAACTAATGGTAAAATATCTATGTATGAATTTGTTTTGAAATCTAGAATACTCCAGCCCTTGAATAGAAACATAAACAGGTATCGTAAGGTCCACCAGTGTCCGTACTGGATGCTGAAACAAAATTTTATTGTTAAAATAAGTCATTAGTTAACTTTTGCTTTCTGAACTCAAGAGTTTCAGGTTTTGTGGACAATATAGTAAATTATGCTGGTTAAGTCACTTTATTGAAGTCAAACTGTAGATTTATAAGTACAGAATAATTTTTGTTTAATACTGAGCTTTATATGCCTCTCCTGAAAAGTTCAGAAAAATTTTGTTGTTCAGCTATATTGTCAGTTGAAACACAACCGACACTTAGGCAGTATTGTGGTGGTTCTATTCATACCTGTGTTGTAAGACAAGAGTTTCTTTCTAGTTAGGAAAGTATGTGCCCAAGGGCTTGTATAGCAGCAATTTCACGAGAATTCTTATTAAGTACTAACAGCTCAAGGGTGAAAAATTAGATCTCAGTGGGAATCATAGATTGGAAAAGCTGAAAAAAAGATGTTTTCTACCTATAGTCCTTCTAATAATAAGAAGAACAGCTGCTAACAAACTTTCTACAGTGGTATCTGAAATACAGTCTTTTTGTCCATTCTCTTTGTCAAGGATAGCAAAACTCTGGTCATTGTGAACATATTTGAGTTCTGCTATGAAAATGTGCAGAATCATTCAGTTGTTTCAGACCTGTTAAAAACCCAGGTTTTTATTCTAATGCTCTCTTAGCTTCTTAAGACAGTGTGGAAAAGCAAGCGTAGAACATGCCATAACAGAACTTGAATTTTCTATGCTGTCTCTGCATGACAAATAAAGACAAGTCTGTCTGTTTCATGTGATTTATATTTAAAAAAAAAAAATTGAAATGCTGCTGGCCCGCAGTTGTGCAAAACTGTAGATATTCCAAGGTAAACAAAATACCTGGCAGAATTTAACAAAACAGGTAATCTTGTGTTTGATTGAAAACTCCAAATGTCCGGTGTTAGATTGTGAAACTTCAGAAACTTTCCCTAAGCTAAATTAGGCTCTTTCCTATATAATTCCATCTTACTTTCTTGTCATTCATTTTTGTCTTTTTGCTCATGCCCTCAGTTGCACGCAGGAAGTTTTGTAGTGAATGTGACATAGCTTTGCAGTTCTAGTGCAACTCCTGTGTGGACTGGGTAACGAGTGGAGTTCTGTGCTCTAGCTGGTATTTACAGTCAGGAGACTTGCTTGATTGGTCATTGATTGATTTTTGCATTGTTCATTTTCATTCTTCTGTTAGAAGAATGGAAAGGTGAAGCAAAATCTTAAAATGCAGGGATGGTGCTTCCAGAGAGAGGTGTAACAGATCACTGTGAATCACTAAATGGATAGTATAGCCTAAGCAAATAGTACAGGCTGAGGAAACTGTAATCACATTATTGAATTAATTTACATGAACACTGGTAGCCACTGCTTTGCTACTTCCAGTAGTTCTTCTTAAGACAAAAGACAAGCAATTTGCAGAAAGGTTCATGGAAGGACAAGACCAGAAGAAGGATTCAAACCTAGTGTCCTAGAATTAAGCAAACCTTATCTGGAAAAAATGGGAATTTTCAAGTTTGTCTCTAGAACTAGGCCATTCAGTGGGTCTGATTACATTTTCAAATTAATTTGGTGTAGCATATGCTAACTCTTATGAAAAGGGCTGCATAGGCAGTGTATGTGCATGGTATTAGAGATAAGAAGCTGCATCTGCTGGCCTGCTTACAATGGATAATAGGAATGAAACCATCGATGTGTGCTTGCTGTTTCCATGTACAGCCATGTTCAACTTTCTCTTCCTATGTTGAAAAGTGTAATGAGAAACACTGAGAAAAAAAAGACTTAATGCAGGTAGTGATTCTGTGGATGTCAGAGAGCAGTTAGTTAACTTCCCTCTGCCTCAGCATAGGACAAATCCAGGGAAGGACTTCGCCCAGTTGTGTCTCGTTCCTTTCTTATGTGCCAGCTTTGCGCATAGCTCAAATTTTGTTTGAAAAAATCTAGACGGTAACCTATATTGCATACTTTTGGTGACCCTGGTTGGTACATTCAGATCACAAATCCTCAAAGCAGTTAATAAAATCACTGCAACAGACCTCCCACTGAATCCTGCTGGGGCTCCTGAGAAAAATAATTAATCTCAAACCTACTTATTTCAACATTGTTCTCTCACTGAGCAAATGGGTGGAAAAAAAGACCTTCCTGAAATAACTACCTAGTTCACAGATTGTGGTTCTCACTGAGAAAAGTACTTAACCATATTGGAGACACTAGGCCACTTTTCATATTATTTTCTCAGTGGAAATTCCCTGAAGTGAAGAGTTAAGTTTTATGCTGAAGTCACTAAGGAAATATATTATTATTATTATTATTATTATTATTGGTATTATTTTTATTTTTATAGTGATATTTAGGAGCTTTTAGAAATCAGGTTCCCACTTTGCTAAACATTATATATGCAAATTGTGAATAGATTGGTTCTTCCCTCATAGGGCTTACATCATAAATAATGAGATGAGGAGTCCAACAAACTAATGAGCAGCTGGGTTCTCTTTGCAAAAAGATAAACATAGTTGTAGTACTTTGTCTGGATTGTTTTCCCTAGTTTTGAAATCTGCAATTTTTCAGTTGTTTTTGCAAAACTTTGGAAAGTAGAGTTCAGTCTTCTCTTGCAAATTTACAGCACAGTATGAAAATCTTGGCCTGTGAAGGGGTGAAATTATGTGGAAAGGATCTTTCACAGCCCTAGTAATTCCTTTTCCTACAATAAAGACAGCATGATTAGAAAAAGGAACACGAGGACAGCCCTGGTTTTGGGCAAGCTGTGGACTAGTTTGTGGCCAACCCTGCAAATCTCTGGGGAAGGAAGTCGAGCAGCCTCTTCTGAGTGGTTGTATTCCTGGTCTGCACATGTGAACAAAAGCTGGAAGAAAAGGAGAAAACAGGCAGAGTCTTGGCTTTAAGGTTGTCACTGTAGGAAGGACATAAGAAACACCTTGCACAAAGGTTTTCAGAATACATAACTCTTGTCCCACTGTGCAAGATGTAACCTGGTCTTGCATCAACCATAAGATGATAAGGTATTGCTCCCCTTACATGTGTTCATGTCACATCCAGTATTAAGCATTTGGTACTTGGAGGCTGTTGTTCATTTTTAGTTTCTTATCATTCTGTTCTCATTTCTTGCTGTACTGCCTTTCAAAAACAAAGTAGTAATAATGGCCTGGGTTCTCAGCATGCCCATGTGTATTTCTCTTTACTATCTACCTTTTCTGTGGTTTATGGTTTGATTTTTGAACTGGAGCGTCTATTTCAAGAGCAATGCCTCTGTGGTGAAGGGCTGTATGCCCTGTTCTGAAGGATGGTTTACCTGACTTTCTTTAAGTTTCTCTAAGGTTTGATTTTGCCCAGATCTAAAGAAYGACAGGTAATTCTTACTGTGCCAGGGAAGTCTGTAAGGAGGCTTAAAATCCCAGACTAGACAACAGCGTAGCAGAGCAGATTTAAAACCATCATGAAGTGCTTATTCACTCAGCAGCAGGAGCTTTGAAGATTAACGGTGTGATAAGTGACAGTACCCCACTGGTATGAGTATAGAGCCACGCTGCTATGCTGCTGTACAGAGCAGCAAAGGGACGCCAGTGGTTGCAGTCTTAGGTGTTTTGGCCTGTGTTTGTGTGCTTAGTTTGGCTGCAAGCATCATAACTGAAGGTAATTCTTCTTTTAACAGGTTTAGCTATTCTATAAGCAAAGTGGACAACGGCATGGAAAACATTTCATTTGGAAATATTTATTTGCAGGCGACTGATTTGTGAAAATATGAATCTCTTGACAAACCCTCCCCTATTGTAACAAAGCTGATGTTACACAAGGCAATTTCTTACTGTGTTCTGTTCTTTCACGGGAACGGAAAAAAACAGGAAACTTTCAGTCTGTCTCTAAAGCACTGCACTAATGATCTTGTTACAAGTTTACATCTGATCCAGGAGCAACTTCATTTATGTTTGCAAATGTTTTCTTCCTCTTGCTAAATAAGCCCTAGCAGTAACTCATCAGAAATTTAACAGGAGACTTGTAGCAGCATACAAAAAAAATTAACTATTAATTCAGAGAATCATTTTCTGAATCTTATAATTCAAAACAATTAACTTAATAATGATTTTTCATATTGGTTCCATCCTCAACACATTAACTGTTCATTACATCCTTGCATTGTGCATTGATCCATCTATTATACCAGTTTATTCCTTTCTTATGCTTATCAATTGTACCCATGAGCCTGAATTTACTGGAACAGTTAAATGACATTTAATGCACTGTAGCTGGGAAACAGAGCCAATAGACAAACCTATTGTTATGCTGATGGAGTTTCTTGAATTACATCTCAGTAAGCTCAACATTTTCTTCCATGATATTTTCAAACCCAGCAACAGGTAGGATGGTTTATCTTCTGAACTGTGTACAGTTCTGATTTGTTTGCTTAATGAACCCATAGTTTCAGACATTGTTTTCCTTTATTTCTAAATATGCTTAAATGTTTAAAACAGTCATAAACAAAGCAATCAAGCAGCAAAATAGTTCTGGAATCTGGAGGTAGTTTTCCTCTCAGAAATCTGAGGAAGCAGCAGCGTAGTGTTCCTATTCCTAAATCAGAATAAAATTAGGAGGAAAAATCCTTCTAGAAACATAAAACAATGCAAGTATAAAAGAGAGTGACTCACCCACTTTCTGTGGAATTAAGCAATAAAAAATCAGACTCCTAAATAATTTTCCAGGTTGAAATACAGTCTGTAGTCCAAATTATTTTTCCAAAGGACTCAAAATCTCAAGGTCAGTTATAATCTATGATAGCTCTGAGACCTAATAATAGCTCTAATACCACCCTTCAGTATATGACGTGCAAACAGTGCTATTGCAGCTAACGATGGTCTAATGATATATGCAAGAAAAGTTTGTGAGAAGAGGTAAGTTTTCTTACTACACCAATTGATGTATTTTGAAAAAATAACCAAGCTTTCAGACACATACATCATCCTTCAAAAATATTAAAGAAATCCACAGTATGATCTGGAGAGCTTGGGCCTGAGCCATGGCTGGTGAGTGTCAGTAGAGATGCTTTGCCACCTGCGAATCTAAGACAATCTTGGTTATTACAGTCTGTTTCAGACAGGAGATCCAAAACGTCAGTAAACCTCTCCAAAAAAATTATATGCTGGCACTTGACCTACAGTTAAAATGAAGGGAAATGAAATGTTATTCTAGGCGAAGATAACAAACCCTATGTAAAGCTTGCCTACCTTCTTATTACTAGAAGAAAAGTTTGCTTGTTTGTTTTAGTTTGGTTATGGTGCTAACGGGGCTAAACTCAGCAGAAGACAATAGGGTCTGAAATAGCAGTGCGATGGGGCACAGTTGGGGCCTGCGGAGTCCCCAGCTCAGTGTTTGTGCAGTGTCACTTGGTCGGCAGTAGTTCCACCTAGAAGCTATGCCCAGAGCTCCCAGTGAGAGTCCTTTACCCGTCTGAACATTAAACAGGGCACCTAAAAGCACAGAATGGTGGCTATGACCTTCTGCGTGGAGGAGCCTGTGCTTGGGAAGAGGACCAGTGTAGCCCCTGCACATGAGGGGGTGTTGCATCTCCTGCATGCCTAGAGCTACCAAGAGAGTAGTCTTAAGAGTAAATTGACTCTTATCAGAGAGAAAAGTAGCAAAGAGAAGAGGCAGTATTAAGCAATCTGGTCTCTCTGCGAAGCACAGCTTGACTTCTCTTGAAGATGTCTTGAATTTATGTTGGTTTTGGGGTTAGAGAATTAGATTTGAAATTTGTAAAGGAAAGCAAAAACAAAACCCACAGCCTCTAAATCATTGCCTTAGAAATTATTCATATAAAGAAATAAACTGCAGTTCCCTTATTTATGTGTACATATTTTTTGTAGTACCAAAGCTAAGAAAAAAGTCTTAAATGACACAAGTAACAAGGGATTTCAGAAGGAATGCAGGAAATCATAAATACTTCAGTAATGAGGAAAAAGACAGCCACTCAATTCAGAGTTAAACTCCTTCCAGGTATAATGTGGGTGGACTTAGTAACATGGGAAGTAAAAAGGATTTGTATTTTACATAGTGTAAGTATATGATAAGGTTTTAAGAAACTATTTACTTCCAAATTTCAGCACACGTATTTATTAGGGGTTTTTTCCTTCTTTCAAAAGACATAAAAAAAGGTTTTAGGAAAATTTGGGCAATTAAACAACTGTATTGGGAACATTGGCAAACTGAATTTACATTGAGGTCAGGAAATAGTTTTTATCCAGAGGAAAAAAGAAAGAGGAAAATTAAATCAATATTTATTATGCACATTCATTATTCCATTAGGCCAGTTACAACGGGTTTGGGAATTAAGGCAAAAATTATTCCTGCATCATTTATCCATGATATGGACCTGACAAATCTCTCTTTGTACTGTATAAGAGAAAAATGAAGATACTCATCCTAGATGAGAATAGTTGATGAATATTGCTCCTACACATTAGCACTATTATTTATGAACACCAGTCTTAAGTGCTGTACGCTGTTTGGTTTGTAGAATGGGGTCTCGTATCTCCAGAAAAACTGCATATATTCTATAGTCTGGTCACTGTCTGGTAATAGGATAATGTATATATAAAGCTATAATTTATAGTGCTTCTATGTGGATAAGCAATTTATATCTCCCAGATGCAGGCAGAATAATTTGAAGGAAAACTTCATGGAARGATAAATTTTTGGGACCATTCTACAATAAAATTGCATTAATTTAATCAAAAGGTTTTATTCAAAAAAGAGAAAAAATAGGAAGACACTTTCTAAATGTTTCATTTTGAGTTTTGTTTGGTTTTGTTTCAAAACTGAATTAGTTTTGAAAAAGTTAGTCTGAAAACAAAATTTCTTTCTAAGTTTGAAAATGTTAAGAAGCCCTGTGCCTTAAAAATACTGTTATTCCATTTTTTTAATAGGAGAAGGGATTTCAAATAATGAGAATGCTTAAAAATGATTAGATAATATAGGTTCTTTTTATTTTAGCTTTATTACATTTGGGTCACATGTTAAGTCTTACAGCAGTGACGAAGGCTGAAAACTTATTTTTCTTAAGTTCTAAGTTGAGGTTCTCGCCCTTTTTCACTGGATTCCAAGAATGAGGGCTTAAAGAGAAATATCAAATGTCATCTGAATTTCCACTCAGTTGCTAAGCTATCATCCCAGTCAATTTTGTGGTGCTGTTTCAAAATTTCTTTTACCACTGAAGTGACTTGCTGTGTATTCATCAGTTCATGAATATTTGTACTCTTACTTTCATAATCAGGAATAAATTTCATAACAGAAGAAAAGTGAGTTGTTTTTTTTTTGATAGTTAGCAAGGAAATGGGTACCAAAAGTTTCTGTTTATGTCTTTTTTTTTTCTACTGTGCACCAAATATCCCTGCATTGTTCTCCGAAAGGATGCCAAGCTGTGACAAACAAGACAGAGCAAAACCATAATTTCATAATATTGCTTAGACACTTTGAATGAGACTTTTGGCTGACGGTACTGTGTAGGGCAGTCACAGTAACTTTGACACAGTAGCTTTGGTCTACTTATCATAAAATCTAGATAAGACAGATAAGTATCTATCATGATACTTAATTTACAATTTTTTGTATTTAATATTATGAAGTTCTTTGGCTTATACACATGTAAATGAGAAACAATTCTACTTAAAAGTCAGCAAAGTGACTTCCAGGAGAAGAGTCAGGCACACTGCCTTTATATTTATTCAAATTGTCAAAGTTTGCGCTGTAGCCAGCAGGATTTTTGAGAGCTGCAGCACAGTTTGTTTAGGATTCCCATTGCAAATAGCTTGTGGTCTGTGTTATCCAATATAACCTTTTACATATGAAGGGCAGCAGAGAGAATGGTAATTCATATATGGGAAGAACTTTTATTTTTATCTGGTGCAGAATGGTGTATGTCACCTATATTGATGTTAAATGCTCATAAAACAAAATTGTTCTGAGTACCATATAAATATTGTTTTAAATTTACAAGACTACAGATGTTGCAGTTGGGAATACAGCTGCAAACCTTAATCCAGGTTTATGCCAGGATAGCTATCTGTGGGGTGAAAGTTAAGTCATTTTAGAGAGGTATAACACCTCTTCCCCCCACATCCTGGAGGTCCTTCTTGTATCTTTGTTGATGAATGAAAACAAATGCTTTAATGTGAATTGCAGAGTAAGCAGCAATATCTGATCACAGATACTCCTAAATTAAATTCCTGACAATTACCTTCAGTTAGGACTTCTTACAAAATTGAAAGAGATTAAACAAACCCCAGGCCAGCAAGTCTTTTCCACTTCAGATAATTCCTCTTTTTTTTTCTTTTTACAAAATTTGACTGGCATTCGTAATCAAGAATTTCTTGCCACTCCACCTCCTGAGGGGTGCAAGGCGATATTCATGCATTTGCATTGATTCGCCTGTAGATAACCAAATATACAGTGACCGACCTTGTTTTGTCCAATGAACAGACAAGCAAAAGTTGCCAATCAGCAGAAGATGAGGTAAACTAGTTCCTTTGCAGTTGTGTAATTCATTTCATGTTCTTGGGACCCTTGAGTGGTATGGTACCTTGTAACGTTTGGTTTTTAGCTATTGGAATAGATGATAGACTGTTTTTAGTGCCCACCTTATTGTTGGCAATATCAATGAGAAAACAAATCACAGCTTTTGGGGAACAATGGGAATTCTACTTGTGAATATAGTAAATATAGTATTAGCTTAGTTATTGCTGCTCTGACTGAGGTAGTCATGCAATCAGTGTCTGCTTCTGAGGCCTRATGTATTGCACTGTTGTTAGTGAAGTCCAAAGCAAAAGTGACAAAACCTCTCCTGAACATGGGATATCAACGCAGCCCTGATGCTCTTCCTTTGTAACACAGCTTTTTCTTCTCTTGCTCTCTGCATTCATTAAAGCAGTTTGAATATCTCTGTCTCACATATGGCCCGGCACACGGCTGCCTCACTAGTGTTAGAGTGGGGAGACTTCTGGACAAAAGAACTCCCAGAGCTTTTGATTTTCGTGATCTAGCGGCACGGAGTTACTCAGCTCCTCTTTCACTGATGAGCTGAATGAAAGAGGGGTTATCACAACAGCCACAGCCTATGTGGCACTGCCTGCCTACCTCCTTTGTCACAGACCCTGAAAAGAATACATTACTGGAGTCAACAGTTGTCTTAGGTTGTCAATCTGCAGTCTGTTTTGAGCGAGTTCAGGCTGGAGATTCACCTTTTTTTCCCCCCCTCCAAGACTTTATTCACTAGGAGTGTTCTATAGAGATGTCAGGAGGAGCCCCAAGCAATGTTAGAAAATAAACAAGAGACCCCACTTAAGATTCAGCAATGAGCTGAATGAGACAACAGAGCTTTGATCAGTGCCTTTCTGAAAATCAGATCAACGTACTCCATGTATCATATGTCATTCTAAAAAGAGAATACACCTGTCCAAGACAGGAATAGAATTTTTTGTCTTTCAAAAAAATCTGTTATTTTTACTTCTGCATTTTTTTCCATTCCTGTCACATACTTTTTGCTGAAATATCACATCTGCCCTCCCAGTAATAATTCCCATGAAGGCATTCAACAAGCCCTTAATATCTGAGTTCTTAGCATGAACTGTCAAGGACCTTTTAAGGAATTTACTGACATGGGGCTCAGAAGTGACCGTCCAAAAGAGATTTTACGGGAATAGAGAAAGCCATTCTTTGTATAAGCTATCTCAAATTATCATTATTGGTAGCTTGACAGATATTAATAATGTATTACCTTTCCCACCATCACCTATGCTAATTGCATTTGAATGTACAAAGCTGCTTTTCCTTAATGGAAAGCTAAATATCGTCTGTTTGGATACATTTTTGGTTTGCATCCCAGATTCATTCACTGTTACTTTCAGTTCAGTTCAGATATCACCAAATGGGATTGCAAGAGCATATATCCTTTCCATGGTCTGTCAAGAGCAGTATCACCTAATATTAGGAGTATTTAGATATGGTTATCTCTGGATGATTCTGATTTTTATTTAAGTAAGAAGATCCCACTGAAATTTACATAGAATTCCAATGTAGTCCAGTATTAGAGGACATCCAGTATCGGAAGACTTACCTAGTAAGGACCTTATATAGCTATCTCAGCTTTGTAAAAGGACAAAGCAGGTTTTAAAAGGAGGAGAAGCCGTTTTATGGTATTTTGTTTTCCACTTTAAATTGTTGTCATTCCTGGTCTCCATTATTTTTTACAACTTTAATTTCTATACAGTTAATGCCACTGGGAACTATTGGTGAGTCAAAGAAATCAGAATGGCTTATCTGTGACATTCAAGGTGACTTTTAAAAAAAAAGGGTGAAAAACTGTCTGGCAATCACTGTAAATCTATGTTAAATTAGAAAATAATTTTCAATACCAGCAGCTTGGCAGGAGTTTGACCCAAAGTATTCCAATGCAGCCTTTGTGATAACAATCACAAATATTAATCCATGAGTTGGCTGAATTATTTGTTATGAAGAGTTTTAAACAGAGTTTTTTCTTTTAATGAACAGTTTACCAGCAGACCAAGCACAGCCTATCTATTATATTTAGTTTTCACACCTGTTTTATGTATACTTCATTCCTTTCAGTGTATAGACTTTTTTCAAACTGTCTTTGATGACAGTATGTTTCTCCAGTTTGCTCTGAAGTACCTGGTGTAGTTTCCCTTCCCAGGTTAGATGACTCCTGATTTAAGAAAAAACAAGAAAAGATCATCAGTAGAAACAAGAGAAAGAACAGACCTGGGGTGTTTATGGTATTTTTTTGTTCATGATGGCATTGATTCCACAGTTTGTGGGTATCATCTAAGCCATATTGAAGAAACTGTTTTTACTGACTTCATTATTAATACTCATTTTTGGTGAAATTGGTGAACACTTAAGATAATCAGCATCCTTGAGTTGACACTGGATACCTACCTCTCAGGACTGAACTATTCACGTAATCCTAGATATAAAATACCTGTTTGGCCATAATTGAGAGAGAATGAGAGGTCGGACATTTATCGGCTGTTCAGTAGATGCTATAATTGGCGTTCTCTTTTCACATCAGCACAAAGTAATTGTGTTTGGATTTGCATATATAGTGCCATTTGTGAATGGTGAATAAGGTCATTTCTCTTTGTCTTTGCTGTTTGATTAATTGCCTGAGCATCAGGGCTGTGCCCAGAACTTTTCAGGTAACTCTTGTGTATTCCCTGATTGACGTATCTGCCAAATTCAGAAATTAAATTAAATTGTATGGTGCTACGTGTGTGATCACTTATTATTGTCTGTCTTATTTGCTTAGCTATGTCTCTTTCAAAGCTCTTAGTGTGGACTGGAGAGCTGCTTAGTGTTTTGTAAGTTGATATTTATGTATCTGCCTGTGAAGCTTACTAAATTCCCAGTCTTTCACTGCCATCTTTACTCACTGCTTCCTTCACCCCAATCATGAATCTGTCCACTGCACTCTGAATGTGGAAGGTGTGATTTACACTTCCCAAATGAGGCTCTTTCTGCTTTAGATGTATGCCTTTCATCAGGCAACTCTGTGTTTCCCTTTCTGCCCTCCTGCTGAAGTGGCATTTAGACTTTTTTTTTTTGAGAAAGCTATTGATTTTGTAAAACTCTAACTTTTTATTGCCATCACTTCCACACATAAATGGGCCAGTCAGTGTAGGATAGTCAATGATTACCGAAATTACAAATATAAGAACAACCATATGACCAATTTTTCATCTTTATTCTGCAGTGCTACCCTCAAAAAAGCAAAGGCAGTCAAGAGTATGCCCTGAAGGATGACTTAAAGTAATATGAGATGTCATAGTGTAAGTCTCATTAGTTTATTTGTTATAGTTGGATACTCTATTCCAGCCTTATGACCAGTACAAACTTCAGCTAATTTTTCAGAATACAAAAGGTGTTATTACTTATGTCTCATTCATATCTGGAAGTGATCCTAGAAATATGTTTAATAGGGACATGCCTGAGGTTAATAACTACTTCAGAATACGGCAGGTTGAGTTCCCATGTTAGGGGAAATTTTCCCATTCCCGTATTATGGAAATTTTCCCATTGGGGAAAATAACTGGAGAGTGCAGGGCAGTTGAACATGAAGCTTTTTTTTGCTTTCTTTCTTTTTTTTTTGATTTAAATTTTGATTATACATTTTTGGAACAGACTCAAATTTGGAATAAATTATTCTGTAAAGTAGATATAGATACATCCCCATTTCAAAAGGACTGTGTCCATTTTGGTGATATTGGCTTTTTTTTTTTTTTTTTTTTGTTAACTGCTGTGCTTCGGGTTGACTTGCCCATCTGTTTTCACATCTTCTATGTAGTACCCATTTTATGCTTCTAGCTTGTGCTGAATCCTCATGCTGAATGCTGTGTGGATGTCATCCCATACCAATTGTAAAACACCATAGTTTCAGCTTGGTCTCAGGCTAAGGTCCAGGACTTTTTTATTGTCTTTTATTCCAATTGTAAGGAGTCAATGGGATGCCAAAAAGTATGAACAGTTATCACACCAAATAAGCTACCTTTTTCATGGTTTTGGTATGATCTTGGTCTACAATAAAGCAAAAGAATTTTAACAGAGGAGTTATGAAAGTACCAGAGGCAATAGTTTTGCCTTGCAAAGCACCAGGCTATATTACTATTTAATTGTATTACTGTATTAATGTCCATCAGGAATATGGCACTCTGTGCTTTGACTGTGCTGCACTTTAAGAACGGTGGTGACTCTCACTTCTTATGAGTAAAGGTGTAACAGGAGAGGGAACATGGGGGTCTCACCCAGATTCCAAAGGCTGAAGGAAGATGCATCAAAAATTGCCASGGGTAATAATAGAAACTCCATAATTTGTAGTTATGGTGCTGAGTTTTGCCCTTAGTGTTTCTGCCAAAACAGATTGTATTCGCTTGGGAAAATTACAGTTTTGTGTGGATGCAATGGAAGAGAAATACATGATGCAGATAAAACAAAACTGTGTGGATGCACAGTTTGTAGAACAGCTATTCTGGATTAGTCTAAATAGAAGATTATAACACAAAATAAATTTCAAGTAACACATGCTCCAATGTTAATATCAGTCTGAATGTCCTAAAGTTCTTGAAGTGTACTGTTGGAACTAATTAATATGCCTCTGTTTTTTTTTAATACTCTAAAGATCTGAAGTTAGTACTTTGATAATTAGAGTATTCTTCATATTTAGAAAAAAACTGGAGACGGTTAGAAACACTGAGGCATCATGCAGGTCAATTGTGCATCATTATTTAACGTATTATTTAATGTATTTTAATGGTAGGTGATTAGGTATGAAGTATGTTATAAGCCAAAAGTAGTGATTCTCTTCCATTATCTGTTAAATCTGTAGGCATAAATAGATTTACATTTTTCTATTTTGGTTAAAAGAAGCTGAAACCCTTCATATGCTGCTAAAATATGTTACTGTGTGAGACATGACTATTGCTGGTAGCAGCATCTCCTAATGTCTAGGTACATTAGATCTTTCAGGAATGAATTGTCATTTTGTACTTCATAGTAGGGTGAAAAGAAAAGATGATGCTTGACAACTCGTTCATGTGAAGGGTTGATTTTAGTGTCATACACTGTGGACCTGCCTCTGCAAGTATTAGTCACCTTTGTTCATATTTGCTTGAATTTTCTGAAAAGGGACCACTTCTGTGGATTTAACTTTAGATCAAGATCTGGCCACTTTGTATCATTCCAGCAGAACAAAATAGTTTTAGGCCTAGCAGGAAAAGCCCTAAGAAGGATTTTCTTGTAAAAAAAGCGAAAAACAGCCATATTCCTGCAACCGATCTAGGGAGAAAAAATAGTTAAGTCAGAGTGTTCAGTCCATCCTTGGTTGTCCATAGTTAAAGTGGACAGTGTTCCAACATTGACTTAATCTGTGTTTAAAATTGTGGACTTTTGGCTGAAAAGAATGTAGTGCTACGCAGTGGTGACCAGCATTGCAGAAAGCTCAGTTCCTTAATTTAATAGGCATAAGTTGGGCTGCCTTTGCATTTGCTATCTACTCTCTGTACCATCTTCATTGCCACCAAAAAAGTATTCAGCTCTCCCTGAGGTAAGTGTCAAGTAGAGCTTTGATACTATCTTCCGCTAAATACATCTTATAGGATGGGCAAATTCTACCAACAAAGTTTCAGAAATTTCAAAATTTCAACAACAAAAAATTCAGAATGGTTTGTGTGTTTCTTGTTCCGGACTTGAGTTTTTGAAAGTGTTGGATGCTCACCCCCTGAAAATCAAACCTTTTAAGTATCTCAAGAAAGGAAAATATTAGAAACCTTAGAAATGGAAGCAGTAAGAATAACCCAGCCTTTTGGAAAATGTTGGCAAAGATTTTTATGCCAGTGTCTCATACCTCCCTGCCTCCCACCATTTTTAGCAATTTTTCCTTAGTATCAGCATGTCTCCACCAGTGCTTAGAGTTTATAATACGTATCTCTCAAAAGTGCTATATTGCAAGTCATTATGGGAAGCGGAAAGGATAACAAATTCTCTTTTGTTGCACTGGTGTTTTTGCTGTTTTTGAGGAGGAATGAAAACTGATTCTGACCTATTCTGAAAACAGCAGCTTGCTAAGGAGAGAGAGACCTCCAGCCCTAGGGATATCATGATGCAGAAGCAAAGAAGAATTGCTTCCAATGTCAAATTGTTCAGTCTTTAGAAGCAGGTCCCCTTTGGGTAGGTTTTTAATTTAAACTGCTGCACAGGAACCTCCACACACTGGGGAAATAGGCCATGCCTAGACTGTCTTTGAGCAGAATGCATTCCTCCAAGGACCTTTTCGGTGCATGTAACAAGGAGAAGCTCTTACAGGCTAGAGACAAAGATGAGAGAAAAGGAATGAAAAGATTCTGGTCCTGATCTGAGTGCCCTCTATACTTGCAGAGGGTACTTAATGGAAAAGATTGTGTTGTTTGGACCTACAGTGTAAGACTTGTGTGCATTGTACATTCATGGTCAAGTTTCCAGGCTGTGTGCTAGTGATCTTTTATCTTCCTACAGGTGTGTTTTTGTTGGCATCATACTGAAGGGTTCTGAGAAGATTTGCAGTTCACTTCCTTATCCAGGTTCAGTTATGTGTGAATGGAATAAGAAATTTCTCACTTATTTCTTTGACAGTTTGATTGATGCAAGAAACAAATTGTTCTCTGCATAGAGCAAATGAGAACATATGGTCCCAGAATGGCCATGAAGAATAGAAACAGGAGCAGTCTAAACTGCATGTATTTCACTCTTTTGCATCATCGCAGACATTTTTTGCACTATTTTTTAGCTAGGGCTGCATTTGTATCATGGTTGAATGAAGAAAGGATGGGTAAAGGGGAAACAGTTGACAGATACGTGTTGAAGAGAAGTCAGTGAACTGGAGCTAATGCAAACTGTTCTCACACCACATCTGATCAGTTTTTGTTGTGTGGATACTAACCCTTTTTGATGGTATGCAGCTGAGACCAAGCTGTCAATGGGAATGTAGTGATGGGTCACTAGCTAGAGGGGAGAAATAACTGGAAGTCCAAAAATGATGATAGTGGAACAGACTATGGGGATTCATTAGTTATCAATAACTGGGGGAAAAATGAAAATTCTACATTCTGGACAAATGAGAACAGAAAGTGCTCATTTTCAGTAGCTGAGAGTTAATATGTTTTTTGAGGTTGGCGTCTTATGTAAAACCAATATGGAGTCCCAGGTCAATATCATATAAACACAGATTTCAGTTTTCAGTTGTGTTGTCTTACACCTATCATAAACAACTTCTAGTAAAATAAAGAAACATTCCTGAGAGCATTTATAAAGGTTTTTTCTTCTTTTTTCCTGAAATGGAAGACTTTTGCTACTATCTGAAAAATGAAAAAATGACTAAAAGCTTTCACCTTTATTCCCCCTGTTTGCAGCTGCAACGAAGGGAAAGACCATGGAGCCATGCTGGATGTTGTAACATTTTTCCCTCTTTTCTCCTTCCTCCTTAATTTTTTGAGGGTTATTAGCTTTTAAAATTTTATTTATTCATGTATTTATCTATTTATCTATTTTTTGGTGCAACGTTGACTTAATGGTCAACCTAGAATATTATGCTTAGGCTTGCATTGAGTAATTTACAATTCATGGAACAATAAATCTGTGATTTAAAAAAAATATTTTTACTGAGATATTGTTGAAATTATTGTGGAAATAGCTTTTGTTGACATTGCAGAAATTTGGCAGTTTTATGAGTTTATAAGTATTTGTATATCTGTCTTTATATCTGTCAATAAGTATTTCCATTTTGACTGTAAAAGTTTAAATCAAAAGTACAAGTGGTCAGTAAGAGATAGTATTTGACATCTCTAGTTATGCTGAAAATAATTATCACAGGCAGAGAGCCCAACAGAAGTTGCCAGTACCCACAATGCTTTGATTTTGGGCCATTATGTTCAATATACCTGGTTTAAAATAATTATGGTAAACTTTGTGCTAGTTATCTGGTTTAAGGATTTTAAGATTGTGGTCCTGCAATGAGCTTTGCATAAAGAAAGCCGGGGAGATCACTGTAGTTTTTTGGCCTAAAATATTAATCATAGTGTTGGATTAGTCTAAAGAAAAAAAGTAGCAATGAAGATGGTCAAGAATATACTAAACTTGGTACTATGCTTGCAAAACTTTTCATTTGTCATAAGAGCTGTACAGATGTTTAAATATGCAGATTTAGAATAAATTCGTAAATTTCATTCAGTTATTTTTACCTTTATAACCTATCTCAGTCCTTCTGTATTATTTTTGTGTTCTCAGTGATATGCACAATTCTCTTAAAAATTAATGTCATAACTGTGTGAGTAACTATGCTGGTGCAGCAATAAAAGTCTAATCAGACCATGAAAAGATGTTAGCTCTTCTTTCAAAGACAAAGACAGAAAGTTGACCTATGTATGTACTTCATTAGACCTCCTAGAGGAGAAAAGAAAGTGACAAAAAAGTAATGGTTTCCAAATGGTAGCTCTGGGAACATTGAGAGCCACCAACAAGAATACAAACAGCTGTGAGTTCAGTTTATGCTCTTCAATTTCCAGTCATTAATATGTTTTAGTATGCAGGAGGAAGGCATATAAGGACAAATATTCTTGTTATTACAGTGTTTATAGGGGGAGTGTTAAATATAAAGGCCTGAGCTGATGGTTTTTTTTGGAAAATGTATACAGAAAAAGTTGCTGGCCAAGTCTGTGAGGTTTTACAAGACACTTTGAATATTCATGACATGGCTACTTTAGTGCTTTTTTATTTTAACTTATGGTTTAATGGAGCCACACCCGGAGTCAAATCCCCACAAACACAGGAGAAATATATCAGGGAGAGAGTGCCCTCTTCTTCTGTACAATGTGGATTTCACACAGGACAACTCCGCAGACAGAGGTACTGTGCAGCATAGGGAAGTGGCTGTGACTGTTTCTTTTCTGTCATTCCAGATTCTTTACTACTAGCACACACAAACTAAAGATGACTCCCCTGTCTAAATAGAAGGAAACACATTCATTGAATCTGTCGTCTCTGGTATATTCAGTCATGTGTTTAATCAGGTTCTAACTTCTATCTTGCTTTTTTCAGCCCGACTGAAGCAGCAGAAAGCATTCAGTGATGTACATAACAATGTAGAACTGATGCCTGTTGGATTGGTGTCTCACCTTCATTCTTCTCAGTTTGACAGTTTATTTCATTTCTTTTCTCATTCTCTCCTGCATGTATATACCATCCATCTTTCTCTTACATATACATGCCCTTCTTACCTAAACCTAGAAGAGCATGTACACTGAATATGTAGATGAATTAATAATTCCTGTATGTGCTGTATTTTGTGCTCATTAAGTGAGAGCATTAAAACAAATTAGAGCATTACTTAATGTGGTGTAAAATGATTACCATATGAACAGTCAGTTAACAGGATAAAATCTGCAATAATGCCTGAAAGGTGAAACGTGAGAGCTTTTAGTAAAAAAAGAAAATGAAAAGAAAAATCCTTCCTGGCACTCAAATCATTATTAAAGTATACAGACAAACAATCATGACAAGTACATGTTATTCCAGACGCCTTRAAGATCATTTCCTTCATTACTGCTGTATCAAGGCCTAATTGTATGTCCATCCTCACTGGAGCTATTAAAGCTCATGCAGCAAAGGCAGCTCCAGGGGGGGCAGGTTTAGGAGGGCTCGGTTCCATCGCTGGGTGTACTTTAAAAACCCAACTCAAAACTTAGCTTGTGTATTTGGGCACTGTAATGCCCGATGTAAGGTGTTGAATGCCAGGTAATCCAGCTCATAAGCCTAAAATCATGCCAGCAATTATTTACATGCTTATAGTTTACTGTAAATACAGCTCATACCATAGTTCCAAAGATCGTTTTCACAGACTGCTCTGCTACAAAATGATGTATAGTAGCCTGAATTAAATATAATCTGGACAATCTAGCGGTTTATATCTAAAAATGTACATAACACACCAAATGTACACATAGAAAACCCTGACTTGATTTTTACTGTCTTTTGGATAAGTATAAAGTCTGATTTCAGTCTGATAGCACAAATGATTCATACCTTCTAAAATATGCCCTTAAAATTTATCTTCTCGTATTCTTAACTCTATGTGTGATTACTGTTGCCTTTGAAAGAGTTAAACTGGAATTCTTGCGGAAGTTGCTGTGCCAAGCAGCAGTTAAGTTCACTGTTAGCAACGCATTGCTTGAGTGTGTTTACAAAGATGGCCTTAGGTGCAGGCTCGGGCCCCGAGCATCGCGTGCGGTCCATTGCCACAGCTGGAGTTTCGAGACTCTGCCTGACTTATGATAGAATTTAGCAGAAGCCCAGCCAGGAAAAAGACCAGGAAGAAAATTCATTGTTTTCATTTTATCTTGACCTCCTGTAGTATTTAATATGATCTCAGTAGAAACTGTTCTTGAATCATTTGGTAGTGTGTTTTCAATAGACTTGACTATTTGTTTTCCCCCAAACTCATGGTTTTTAATGCTGTTATGATGACCTAGCCACAGAATGTCCCACATAAGAAGCCACAGGATTTCAATGAATGAATTCTTTTTTCTAAGTCCAGTAGGTTTGACTAAATCAGAACATGTTTCTTAGAATAGCATTTGAGGGGCTGTAAAGAAAAGTGTTTTATTCTATGTACTTTGTTCTTGTATATGTATGAAGTCCTTTATTCCTATATATGTTCTGTATACCAACGTGCACACAAGATTTTGTTTTAACTTGACTATTGTTGCCTTTCTAATGCAGACTTCTAGTATTCAGTGAAGATTTTGTTCCTTATGAATAAATTCAAGTCATAAAGACTTGAAAAAAACTGAGTGCCTGATTAAGTGCACACTTAACTTGAAAACAGCAACTTCTTTCCCTTGGTCAGAATAATCTTGCCAAATATTTATTGTAAAATAGGTTTACAGAGGTATGAGTAAGCCCAAACCTTTGCTAATATCCTGTCTGCTCAGTGTTACTATTTAGTCCAAGCACAAGTCCAAAATGTGCTAGAAGTTGTACAGACAGATAAAAAAAGTCTCTGCTTGAAGAAGCTTRAAATGTAAATAGAAGACATATGGATGATGAGACATAGATCTCTGCAAATGCAAAGTAAATCAACAATAGAGTTTAGTTTGTGTCTCATTGGACATAAAAATGAGAGAAGAACTTTCTGATGTTGTTTTTGTCATTGGTTCAGTGAAGGGAAGAAGCTAAGGTATTACAGTGTAGCAAATGTGTGTGTGTGTTTAAAGGAATAGTTGTGCAAATATTCTCCTAGAAAACCAATAGATTTCTTTTGACATTGATAATAATTTTCTGAACATCTGGCATGTTGCCTTTCCTTTGCAAATGAGATTTCAAATTAAAAATGTATTACCTAGATTGACAGGAAAAGTGCTTCCTGATCATAAGACTTATAGGCCACTAATATATGATTGCTGTACTGCTTTGACCTGTACAGGAAATCAACAGAATCTGCCCTACTAGGAAAAAGGTTTGGACTACAAGGCACTAGGTATGCATATTTATTTAATATCTGACATTTGTAATGCCTCCTCTTGTGGCAGCATGGGCTGTAGAGGCGCGTGCTTGTAAGCCTATTTGCAGACGTCACTGTATGCATTATGTGGGATGCACTATTTGATGTAGTACGCTTTGTGGTACCAGTTCTCTTCACAGACATCTTTGTCTGAAGGGTTTGATTGAATGAGTTGTCATATCAGAAAACTCAGTAAGTCAATTTGTTATACTGATCTTCCTGTAAAATACATGAGGACTGAGCCAAGAGCTGCTGCGTTCCCAGAGTTGTTTCAACAGTCCTGTCTGATAAATCAGATGATTGAATCACATTCAGTAAATGCTGCAGCTTGAATTTCCTTCCACTCTGACTTTAGCTAAACTATGAAGGCAGAGGCATACAAAATCCAATCACAAACAGCATGGCTTGAGCTATGAGGAAGAGACAGAGTGAGAAAATGAAAAGGAAAGAGAAAGAAGAAAAGGTGGATTTATTTGACAGTTATCACCTATGCAGTCCTTGGTCCCATATATCTTTGAAGAGTGTATGTGACTAAGAAAACTGCTTAGTGAGTAGCAGGAATTATGAACAAAATTCTGCACAAATTCTGAATGGGAACAGCAGTACCTATTGAAATATGCTTAATTATTGCCAGATACCTAACGGTTTCATTCCTTTCCACCATAAAGAAGTTCCATACCACAAGTAGAAGAAGCACTGTACTATGTGAGGTTATATAAAAAAGAACAGACCATACCTCATAAGGATATCATTAAATGGACTTTATACATCATTGCATTATTAGCATGCACTGTTAGGGTCTGGAGTACAGAACGGCACCAAAAGTTGTGCTTTATTCTGTCTCCAACTCAGAATCATAGGTCAGAATTTTGTGAATAAAATGAGTCCATTTGCACATTCCTGAGCAATGGATAGTTTTAAAGTTTGCTGACCCAAGAGAAAGCCTCTGAGTCTTGGCCTAGAAATAGGAAGAGGCTTAGTTTACAAACCCTCTGAGTAGCATGAAGCCTCTTTCTATGTCTGTATTGGGCCCTTCTTGATCCTTACTTTCTGTTTGACATTGGCATTTGAAATACAGCTTTTGCAAAGAGGATCTAGGCCTGGGTAATGCAAAATTAAGTTTTTGCATTCTGTGGTGCAGATTTGCTTTAGAACTAAAGTGCAGCACACATTGCTCTAGCTTACTCTATGTTATATATACTACAGGTAATTTTAATGATGGATTTTAAAGATCAACAATAGATTTCTTCAATAGAAGAACATATTTCTAGTTTCTGCTATTAATCACTTTATGGACTTAGATCTGAAGTGATTATGTATAATTAGGAAAAAATCTATTCATGATGCATAAAATCTTGGACTTCTTAGTCCTTGTTTAGGCTAAAGTCACTCTCTGCCTGGAAGAATTCACCCTGACCTGAGCCAAAGATCTTAATACAATTTGTATCCATCTTTTCTTTAATAATTCTAGTTCAGGGAAATAACTAAAGCTAGTTAGGAGTTTTGCAATGGAGCGAGAAGAATACTGCTTTGCTGAAACTATGGTTTTCCAAACTGCAATTTCTCATGCAGATAAAAGACTAAGATTTGACTGTCTACATGAGAGTAAGCAGGTGCTGAGGTGTTTGTTCACTTGGAATGTGGGAGATCTTGTTGAAGCCCTGATCAGAATTAATCAGGACAGAAGACTGTACTTTGGTCTCCTGTGTCTTGGGCAAGTGCCCAAACACAGAACTGTTTTTTGTCTATTTATTTTCTTGTGGAAGGTGGAAAAAGAAGTATGTGAAATGAGTCCTTTAGTGTGTGGATTTTTTTTTGGTAATCTCATGGAAACTTTTAAAAAGGCTTTTTTCCATCCTTAAAGTTTTTCAAATTTTAGTCAGATTTTACTGGGGTAGGACTTTACATTCAACTCCATCTTTTCACCAGTTTCCCACATGCATTTTACCATGCACTATTGCTCTCTAGAACTATTGTATTCATACGTTCAGTCTCCTTCCATTGTGTTCTTAGTCCTATTTAACCATATATTGTTGAAGGATATGTAAATGTAATTGGTATTAAAGATACAGGCAGAATTAGCCCATAAAACAGGCTGTCCATTTGTTTTTGTTTCTGAATCTCTTTCGTATGGACACTATTTTCTTATTTAAGAAAGATAAAGTTGAATGCATCTTAAACTGAGTGAGAGAAAAACAAAAGTGCTCTTAGATGGTGCTTCTAAAATGTTGACAGCTAGCTAATCTAAACTGGCAAAATTATTTGTCTTTAAGTGGAGCTGAGACAGTGTATGCCAGCTGAACTTATGGTGTAAACCTAGTTCTTTGTGTTTATATAGTTCTACTGATTGTAAACAGAACTGGAGTAGTCAAGTCTGAATTTTTGAGGCTGCATAAGAGGACTGAACCTACATATGTTTTCTAAGTGCATATATACTTGTCTTGCTTTCCTTTCTTCCCAGTGCTGATTAGAGAAAGATCATCTTAACAAGGGAAAATGTAGCTATGATCTTCTGCATCCATTTAATGCCTGTCCTCTCCAATGAGATTTCCAACAAGGCTGCCAAGTGTGAGTTAGATTTTCTTCCATTATCAAGAATAAAGCAAACATCATTACATCAGTATCAGGTCATCAAACAGCTACCAGATAGAAAGTACGCTGGGCTTTACTCTCCAGGCTCATTGCAGTCTAGTGACCCAAAAGCAAAATGGTTTGTTTTACTATAAAAGCACTGAGCTTCTCCTGTTTTCTTTTCAATTCTAGTGAATGAAATTCAGGGACAACACTTAGAGCTCATCTCTATTGACCAGATCATTGTCCCCAGGCAGCCACTGTTTGTAAAACTGTAGTGTAGTAAATTGTGCCTCAGCTTTAAAGCTGCAACCAAGAGCTTCTGTGTTAGAGGGAGTTCTGTTATAGTCTTAATAGGGAGGCTGGCAGGAGCAGGTAAGGGAATTGCTGTGGTCCCTTGACCCTGCTCTCCAGGTACGTGTTGAAGAAGAAAGATTCCTAAGAATTCTCTCCAAAAAAGAGAAGGTATTAGAATAAATACAGATTACTGAATGATTTTCAGAGAGGCAGGAATGCAGCAAGGACTGAGAGTGGGCCCAGAACAGCAAGTCACAAATGTCTCTCCAGGGGATTACTTAGATCACTTCTGTCTAAATCACCAGAGGCAATGGATTTTTTTGTTAATCCTTCCCTGTGGAACTGCTTTCAAGTGAAGTATAAGGAAGGTGTGTGGGCACAGCTAATACCTCATTTTCAATTTCTTGGTTTTGTTTTTTGCAACATAGCATCTGGAGGAGATCAGAGAAAAATGTGACTTCCTATGCCATTAGTTTTCACTGGAACCTCTAACCTATAGAGACACAATGTATTGCAGTCCTCCAACACTTGACCCTAGTATAAACTTTTACTGTTTCCCTTCTCTTTTCTACCCTTTCTGGTTTCTGCTGGAGATATATAGACAGTGCTTCTAAAGACTGTCAGATACCCACTGAAGTAGTAGTGTGGATGAAAATACTTTATTGGTGATCATTCCATTACTTCCAATGGACTTTGGAAAGATATACACTATTCTATTTTTCTAATTTGTCCTTTCTTCATTCTTTTAGCTAGGCCTCCGTATGAGTTTTCTTCAGCTTTTCAGGACTATCCCTTTACCTCCACCCTTTCCCCACTCAGAGTTCTTCAGTACTTTTCAGAATTTGTTCTGCCTTCTCCTCCCCTTCCACCCCCACAGCCTTCTATAATAACTCACTGGAGTTATTTCTTTGAAAACAGATAATTCAGAAAAGAAGTTATTAGTGATTGTTTGAAGAAGCAGATAGTCGCCTGTGACTTTAYTCTGCCACATGATAACTTTGGGTTGGGAAATCTCTCTCCCAGACCCTGAACTGGGGCAAGAGATGTCCTTTCATCACGAGCAAATGATAGAGGGATTGGTTGCTTCTACCGCTCTTGCATCTCCTCTGGGAGTTGCTTGCAATGCTACAGGAATAGGAGAAAGAGAAACTTTTGTAGCAGAAATCTTTGTTTAGTGCTAGCTGTTAGTGCTGGTTGGGAAAACCAATATATTCTGCTTTCTTTTGGGTTTATTGGTTTGGAGCATCCTCTCTCTTCCTTGGTCTGCCCAGCCACTTGGCCTTTAAAACACCTTTCTTCTATCTACACATTGAAAATTGTTTCCCTTATTCTTGATACTGCCTCTGAAGATTTTTTCTTGTATGATGGTGTCTTATTTCCTGTCTTTTTGATCTCTACTATAAAATTCTAGGTGAGTGTTGAGTTTGTTCTCTCTGGTACTAGAATAAGATGAAAGCAGCCCTTTTTTTTTTTTTTCCTTATCGATCTTTTAAATAACACTTTCTCTCCTGACCATTCAGCTTAGCTGATCAATGATATGGTGCAACAGCTATAACGTGTGAGTCTGTAAGAAGAACGTGTACTATAAATGGTTCGTCTAGCCTATTCACAAGACCATTATGCATAATCTCTTCTGAGATAATCCACAAAACACCAGTAAAGTATGAATGTGAAATAATCTAATTGGCTTTACTTCTTCTGCACCTTAACAGGCTAAACACACAGAGCTATTTATTTAGCTCACACAACATATTTTATTACAAAGCAATAGTGATACCCTCTAAATAGCAATGACAAAAGTCTTGCTGAATATATTGATTACCTCACCATTTGCAGGATGAAATTCTTATCTGTACTGAAGTCAGGGAAGGGCCTGGTCTCGTCTTCAGTATCATGAAAGGTTTGCTTGCAAAGTATATTTTCAGTGCAGTGCTAAAGCATGCATTGTCATTATAGCCCTGAAGGCTGAACCCCTGATCTTAATTTTGACAATACAGCTTTCATTTAACAGTGTATTAGTGATAAGCTTTTTAAGAAGTGATGCCATGAGATAAAGAACCCTTTTCAGGCAAATGTCATCTCTGAAAATCACCTCTACTAGTTTTATATACAAGGTGAGAGCCTTCCAAAAGACTGAATCAAGTTAATTAGCACAAGCTATGTAGCACTGCTTCCATCTTGCTGAACTGACAGCTGAAGTGAAAGGCGCACTCAGACTCCACAGCACTGCTGCATTATTCTGCACCTCTAGAGAAGTCTCAAGGGTCAAAAACAAAGAAGTCTGTCTCAGCTGTCATAGTAAAAAATGGGCAGAATTTGCTGCTTTCTTAAAGTTCATAATGTCATTTTGCCCTTTGACCCATGAGAGAGGCAAGTTGTTAAGGGATACAGGCTTAGATATATTGTGTTGCAGTTTTAACATTATTGCTGTCCTTATGCAGCTAATAATCAAAATCATGGGGAATAGGGAGGACAGTATTGAGACTGGCTTCTTGGGCACTGGCCTCTGAAAAATGCCTCTATCAGCTTAAATGAATAGCTCCTTCCTACCCACTGTCAATTTAATTGCTGCATACTGTCTTCAGAGCTACCCTAGTGTTGATCGTGTGGGAATATATTTCAGTCACAAATACCAAATACATGGGTGGTGCACCTGCTAATGCCAGGTGCAGATTAAAGTGCTTGCTTGGCCAGGGCTCTCCATATGTGTTGGAACAAGCAAGAAATGATGTAGAAGGCATTGGAAATTCCTTGATGAGTGATAGGACAGCCTGTGTGATCTTGTGTTGTTGTGGTTTTTATCTAACTCAGGATAGGATGTCTTCASAGTGACAGAAATTTCTCTTTAAGCTTCTTAAAGCGTGTGGGGAAGAAAATTTCCTTCATATGGAAGGGACGTAGCTAAGAGTGAAGGATTACAAACTTCATTAGTTAGTTTTGTAGAATCAAGGTATCAAGTTCAAGTGAATTTGCCTGTTGTAATACTCTAAATATATATATTTATATATAGATAGATATTACGGATGTATCTCTCCGCATACAGATACAGAGAAATTATAAAAGTTCTAATTTCAAAATTGCTTCATTTTAGACAGCCTGTGATCTTTTCAGTGTTTAAAAAAGGAAAAAAAAAAGAAAAAAAGAAAAAAAAAACAAACACGTCAAAACCCCAAACCCAACCTAGATTAGAAAAGCTTATTCAGGACCTTGCATTGTTTTCCTTTTAGTAATGGTGCCGCATGTTAACTCCTGGCAGTATCTGAACAACACACTACAGTATTCACTATTGCTGATGCTTACAGTCCACATAATAGACCTGTGTCTTTCTCAAAAGGTCTTGATTCCTAGCTCAAAGATGGGTGGCCTCTGAAAAGCACTGTGAAAAGAAAAAAAGTTATGAGGTGTCAGTCACATAGGATGCAAATTTTTCTAGTGCCAGCAAGCAGGAAACAGAGAATGTTGCAAAATTAAAATAAAAGTTGAAAAATTACTTATGGTTAAGTTTTGAAAGATACACACACATTTTCCACTGTTTTGTGCATGCTTTTATATATGGACGCCTCAATACCAATGCATTCAGAGATTATATGGTGTCATTGATCTTAGCCATTATGCAAGTCCTATAGGACAAATCAAGTTTTTCTTTGACAGTCACTTCTGCACTCAGATCTGACATAGAATTCATTTTAAGGCCATTTCTGCACTTCTTGAATGGTTACAACACAGAAAAGAAAAGGTTAGGAGAAAAAAGGAACTAGAAAATGCCTAGATTGATATAATGATCTCATTCAGGAAGATGCTGTATAGTTCTGAGGTGACCTATTTTGGATATAGTTGTGTTTGTTGTTTTTTTTTTTAACCATTGATAAACCTTAAGATTTTTGTCATATATTTTTAAATAAATAAGAACAGAATAGCTCTAGAAGAGTTATATTCAAAATTTCTTCATGAAGTACAGAAGACAAAAAATAAACAGGGCAAATGTCTGCATTGTGAAGTACAGCATAGGATGGATCATGAACAGAGGAGTGAAAACACAGAGATGATACAGAGAAAGGCATGGTCACCTCTCCTTTGGCCAGAGCAGCTTCTGAATGGCAGAATACCAGTCCTTGGCTTCATCAGGGGAACTGAAGGAAAGGGAAGAGTGACCTAGACAAACGGATAGAGTTCTGGGGCAATATATTGCTTCCTCACAACACCTCGATATTCAAGGACAATATTAATCAAAATATTAAGCTATGCATCGCAGCCATATAGCTTGAGCTCTTAATAAGATTTGACTCTCTCTTTTCTTGCTGAGCACAACTGTGGAATTATAGGACCACATGGATAGGAACTGAGTACTTAATTAATTGATTTTTCAAGTCAAAAGAAAGAGAGAGTTAATGGCAGAYTAGAGTTGATAGCACTTCTCAATTTATTCCAGTGGGACTTATTTTTGAGTAAAACCTAGGAATCAATTATTATTTTTTCCCCCCAAGCATCATGTAATAATAAGGCTCGGCAAGCATAACCGGAAGAAATCACCTGATGATAATCACATTTATCTGGCCCTCACGTAGTGTTCTGGAATTCTGCAACACACAAAGGCAGCCCTCTTAATAGACTGATAATTTCTATATTGCTTTTGGAGTCAGTTAAATAATACACAGCTGTCTTACTGGCAGACACCTTAAGCACCATTTTCCAGGAAACCTTTAAAATACCTTCAAAAGACAAGCCTGAAATTCATGGACTCCGTAGGAAGTTTGCTTTTTGGCACATACAATTTCCTCTCACAAAGAACTTGAAGTGTTTCTGTGTTCCACACTTGATAATTACCTCTCTCTTTTCTCACTGCCCCAAAAGGACAAACAAACTTCTTATCTGTCTCCTTGCTAGATTTTCTTTGCTCCGTAGTTGCCATCCATACTCTTCTTTCAATCAGTTGTCTAAATGATTAACATAATCAAGTTAAACTCAACCCAGCCTGTGTTCCCAGCTTGTGTTTAGCTTGAGGGTTGTTTTGGGTTGGAAGAGGAGATGGTATTTCCAAAAGCCTTTTTTTGTTTGTTTGTTTGTTTAGTATAACTATATTCGTTGCTTTCCTTTGATTCTGTGTGTGTGTGTTTCTTTTTGTTTTTGTTTTTTTTTTTAAATAGTTCTATATCACTATACCTCATTTCATGGCCTGTAAAGATGTAAGATTAGAGGTAGTGATGTGCCTTGAAAGCACAAGATCCTCTTCCTCTGAGCACTGCCTGGAGTTATTGTTGAGGTTGTTAAGAGTTTATAATGACTAGTTAGCAGTACAGCAACTCAGCCATTGCAAAGAATCACTGTTGTGGTCTTTAGAGCTACAAACATACTTTGTGAGTGAGGTTTTGTATTTCTTTATGGGCAGAGAACAGGGAGAACGGTTTTTAAATGCCTGTGGTTGAAAAAAAATTATCATTTCTCCCAGCCAAACTGTCTGCTTAGATGAAGATGAGCAAACAACATGAGTTTTAGAATGGTCACATCAGTAATTAACCTCCTTTTTTGCCTCTCTTATTGACACAGATTAAAACTATTCTTGTTGTCCCTATTTTTTCATAATTACTTGTCYTTCAAATAGGTTTCTGTTACAGTAGTATTGCAATACGGTAAGACTACAGTCCTATTGTATTAAAAGCTGCACAGAGCAGTACTGAGACAGTCCCTGACCTGAAGTTCTGATAATTTAAATGGAAACTGTATCAAAGTCTAGTAATTGTACTAGTGTAATGTGAACTGATATGTAAGCAATGTAGCTAATTTGTAAAAACCTGATATAGAAACAATCTTTTTGGTTAGAGTAATGATTTCAATTAGAAACAGATGAAGTGAACTGATATAGCTTCATTTATATATGCTGTATAGTTCTGTATAGTTCTGTACAGATAGATGACTTTTTGCACTGATGGAGCAATATATCTTAAATTGCAAATTTAATTAGAAGAACACAATGTTGTATTTAATCAAGTCCTGTGATGTTTATGTAATATGTGACATTGGTGAGAATGAGTAACCCAAGGGAGGATATGGAAGAGGAGGGAAAAGAGAGACTGGAGCAAAAATGTAGTGGCTAGCTGAACTTGCTTTCTACAAGCTAGTTGTTATTTCCAAATCCATTTTTTGACATATAAATGATGCTTCTAATTGTGTTGGCTGCCTGCTCAGTTAGTCTGTGCTTGTCTTCCCAAATGCTTTTGTTTGGTGTTACTGTGATGAACTTGCATTCAATTATTTGAGTTAATTTGGGGCACAACTCATCTTCTAGATGATTCTTCGTGCCACAGGGTTTGAAGTGGTTCCTTTTGTTTAGCAAAACAAAACTGAATTCTAATGAGAAAGTTAATGTATTGGAAAATGACTCCAAATGTAATAAAATCACATTTTACTAACTAATTAAATTTATTTTTCATCCTTTAACATAAGAAAATATGATCATTTCCAGAGTCTGATATTTCTGTGCTTTCAAGGCCTTCAGGGGATGCACTGGCATTCTCTTTGTCTTGCTAGTAGTCCATTCAAAAGAATGTTTCAAATACAGATCCATTTTCTCTGTCCCAAAGATTCCTGTACTTCCCTTTCTATTGCCTGGTTTGTTTGTTTTAAGGACTTTTGCTGTCCTTTGTGATCTTTATTGCTTGTGTGTTACAAATCTTCGTTCTTTCATCACACTGTTAGAGAATGTAATTTAAGTTGAATCAGTCACTATTAAACATTTAACTTGTTTTCTGTGATTTTGTTTGAGTTGCTGTGTCAGTTGGAATCCTGAAGATTTCAACATTTTTCTTAAATTTATTATAACTTACCATGAGTTTTGATTTCATGTATGTCACCTTCTAGTCTAAAGATAAATGAGATTTGGCAGTGCTCTTGCTGGGCCAGAAAGGTAGCAAGTAAATCTCAGAAATATACCTACCTTTTCCTTACTACATTGCAGAGCAGTCATGAGAAAGTGTCTGAAAAAATTCGGTGCTTTKTTTCACCTTAACATCCTGAAATTTGGATGCTTATTCAGTTATTGGGATGAAAACTTATCTGGAAGTCTTGTAAACACAGGCTTTCTGTAAAATGCTCCTTGTCCCACCTTTGCTACAAGTGTTGCAGTAAACAAATAAGTTCTTTTCATTGTATTTCATTTTCTGATAACCTTCAAATTTGTTCAGGGGTTGGAATATCAGAGAAAGTTTTGGTTTTTTTTAATACCAACCAAAACTATAAAAACAAAAAGAGATATATTTCAATGGTGCTTTGAACATAGGCTACTATTTGAACAGGTGACATAATATGTTGCTGAATGCTTATGCATCAGTGTTTAGAGATGTCTGAGTTCAAGATATCTTTGACCATCTGCTATTCAGAGCATTGGCTCTTGTTATTTATAAATCCAAATAAAAAATAGGAGCTGGAGTCAGGATTTACCTGTAGTTACCATGCTAATCTGTTTCTATTAATAGCTTAGAAAAACAGGCTCTGGCAGATGGAAGTTAAAGGAAGTCTTCATCTAGTGTCAAGGGTGCTAGTGCTGAAGTCCTAATCTTTGGAAATTCCTTGGTGTTCTCACTTAGGTTGATGAATATGTAGCTTGACAGTCAAACGTGCTGAACTGTTGACTCGTGACTTGCCCTCAAGGGGAGCTGTTACACACCCTGAACASCCATGTGTATGCCTACATCAGTTAAGAATCCTTTCATGCTTTTTCCTGTTTTATGCTCTGGCACCTTGAAGTTAGGGAATGAATACTATTGTGAGTCAACACAATGGCAGTTTGGGGCCTCCAAGCTGGTTTCATGGGCTTTCTGACACATGAGAGCAGATGGGACCCAAATCCTAGAACCTGGCAGGTCTGAAGGCTTCTAGGTTCCCATCATGAAGAACATCATGGAAGGACTTTCCTTGAACTGCAGTTCCAAGGCCTCAACAGGGTTGGCCTTGTACAGTTTCATGACAGAGAGACCTGTCRGAAACTGCTAATTTGGTTCTAGCAGTTCAACCTCCTGGCTCTTTGCAGGAAGGCCTAGAAGTCATGGGAGCCTCCAGGACAACAAGGTTACCAGCTCCAGAACAGGGATGATGAAAGTTGCAAGTATTGAACTGGGATTCTCAGCACTTCCAGGCTCCCTCCTGACCTCCCTGGGGAAATCCAGGTTAAGCTGAATGTCTCTGTGCTTTGCAAATCTGCCAAAAWATCTCAGGACTTCCTAACACTTGAGTTGATCATGTATCTCAGTGGAAGAGCCACAGACAGAATTTCTGCCTCTGTTTTCCTTTTCTTTCTCCGAACACCTTTCTTATTTTTCAGATTACACCAACCAAAGAAAGCTGAACAGTGCTGTCAGTCCTGGTAAAAGTCAGTATTCTGTGGTGGGAGTAGAGAAAAGAGAAAGGATTGTCTCTTATTTAAGCTCCAGGGATGGTAATGTGGTATTATAGGCTGACATCTGTAGGTTGTTTTACTTATAGTGACATGGGACAGGTATCAATTAGAGAAAATTTCCATAACATAATTAAAAGATAACACTTTGCTGCTCATTTTTTTCTTTCACTTTAAAATTCTCCATTGATTTTAATTAAGCTTGTCTTGGACTTATGACCATAATCAATGTGATTTTTTCCCCATTTAACAGCTAGCTTTGCTCATCAAGGAACTTTTCCCAGGTGTAACATGCTCTAGTTATGAAGCTTCCTTCTGTGCTATTCAACTACTAATTCCTAGAATGACTTAAAAGTACCCTTAGAATATAAAGCTACAGCGTGAATAAGTATAATTTTTCCAAATTAGTAAGTGCATTTTGTTTAAATGACATAGTCTCTCATTTTGGTGTGAAAGCTTTATCTTTTCACCAAAGGCAGATACTTTATATACTATGTACCTATTGGAAAACACCTTAAAATACCTTTTTCCTGTATCATCTTATTAAGAGAAAAGGAGAGAGGGACACTTGCTAAAATCTTACTTGTAAATTTGAATAATCACGGCAATTTTTGTCAAAGCAATTGGAGAGATTTGCTTGACTGTTTTTGGAATCATCATACACTTTTCTAACCTAACATATTATTTGCAATAACCCTGTCAAAGGAACCATTCTGGACAGTTAAATCAAATTGCATATGCTTGAATACTGAGAAAAGTGTTTCCTTTATGAGGGATTTTTGAGTTCTCTGTGAATGGATTTACTAAGACTAAGACTTCTGTAGTATCAGTTCTATAGTAGGATGTAACACCTACTACCACTGACTTTCAATAGTTTCCTTTTCTTAGTTGCTTGGGGAGTTTCATCAGTGACCTGTCATATGGGCTCATGTCCTTCATGTCTGATTAAATTTAGCTAAGAGACAAAGGATCCACTAAATGTGCAGATAGTCAACAACTTTGTAATGGAGGGCAGCATGCTAATAATGTCCTCACACAAGTACTCTTCCTCAGTTCCTTTGAATATGTGGTTATTAATTTCCTCATGGAAGTACTCAAGAGCACTTAGCTGTTTAATTAGTGCCTCAAAAACATTAACTAATTTCTTTCACAAAACTTTGGTAGGAGTTATTTTTCAAAAGTAACTCAACTTTCTGATGTTTTATTTTTTCAGAGTAGATTTTTCATTCCTTGGAAATTTTTCATCATTTAAAAAAATTAGTTCCTGGAAGTCTATGATCCAAGTACCAAACGCAGGGAGTACAGCATAAGTGGTTACCTTGAAACCTTTAGATGAAGTTACTTCCAAGAATATCCTTTAATTCAAGCACTTTTAAACTTCTGAATATTTGTAACATTCATTCATAATATCTAGTGATTGAAAGTTCCTTATTTTCATGGACTGAGTATTAGCATAATTTTTTAATGTATATAGTTTAATAGCACTGTGAAATAAGGAAGTAAAACTACTCCCATTTTACAGACTGTGAAGTATGAGATGCTCAGCTAATGGAGTTATATTGCTTTGGGACCTGAGCTCCTAGCTCTGCTTGGTACTCTACTGAGCCATACCCTAAATCTAGTCCAGTCTAACTTTAAGCACCTTGTTGAAGTGAGAAAAGCCTAATCTTACTCTATGGTCAACGGATGATTAGAGACCTCTATATGGAACAATTTATTATATTTAAGATGTGAGGTACTTAAATGTAAATTTAAGTACTGCAATGTAAATGTAAGTACTTTTTGCCACTGATTACAGGGGGAGACTATGCTCTTCCCTTAGATTTAGCTAAGTTTAATATCTGAATTGCCTCACCAAGTAATCTAAAATCAGTAAGGAAGACTGTGAGGAGCAGAGACTGAAAGCCTGTCATTGGCTAGAGCTCTTAGTATTAGACCCTTGTCCTCCTCTTCTAATATAGCTTTTGTATAGTATATATCGAGAGTTTCTACACTAGCATTCAAAAACACGTCTATCTGCATACACAAGGTAGAAGATAAATCCCTGTGACCCTGACATACTTTGTACAGGCCCCAGAGACTCTTTGATGAAGTAAAACTGTCACCTACCAGTGTTATCTTTTCACTTTCATTTTATTCATTAATCTTTGGTACTGCTAACAATAAGATATATTTAATGAGTACAGTACATAACTTGTAGCCCTTTATCTGTAGATTGCTGGCTCCTCTCCAGCTGCTGTAAAAGTGATTAAAACATGTTATCATCTCACAGCTGCTCAGTGACTGAGACGGTCCCGGTCATACGCCAGTGTATAAATGCCCACATCAGCTAGGCTCGAATGAGTCTTTATCCAGTTTCTACTGAATTCAGAGTCTGGCCCTGACATATATGGCAAAAGTCAGTGATGCTGCGTGCATCAGCTCATATTCCCATGCCTGTTCTGTATCTGTGGCTGAGTGGAGCTCTCTGGTCTTCAAGGCTTCCAGTCAAGGAACTTTTATAGACTGAATGATGCTTAATAATAATTATTGCAAATCAGGTAAACTTGACTTTTACCTTTTAACAATTAGGGATGATATCCCAAAAAGTTAAATTTCATCTTGGTCCTGCAGCTCTGGAGGTTTTGTTCACAGTGTAGGGTGCAAAGAACTGCCTTGTGGAGCTTTCACCAGGATGTGTCACTTATGCAGTCATTTCTGTTGGAGTTACTGCGAGATCAGAGATTTGAGGCTTCTACTGCAAAGCTAGGTGTTCATGCGTGAGCTTTATCTTGGTTCTTAGAAGGATACCACTTGAATCAAAGCTTTGCAACAGGAAGGCTAGAGGCGCAAAGAGCCTGTAGTTAAATTGATGGTTTTAGGGTTTCCAGGTTGCCTACCATGGATTTCAGAGCATAGAAGTCTAGGGAGCTTTGAAAGAGGCCTGGCTACCTTAACAAAGAGGAAGGGCTTGACAAACTAGGCCTGAGTTAAAAAATCTGGATTTTTAAATTTCTTGATGTGAACCTGGGGGTCTGGATGTTTATTTCTGTAGAGAAAAACATTGAAATTTCCATTTTGAGGTTAATAGGAATGAAACGTTCTTTGAAATGTCAGAATTTCCTGTGAAGACGCGATACCAACTTTTGAATAGCTCTGCTGTAATTACCTATTCATCAGCTTCTCAACCAGTTGTAAAATGACAAAGGTATGGTCTTTTTTATCAGAGTTTAGATGTTAAAGTTAGTTTTGCTTCATTTTACTCTATCTTGGTTCTTAAAAGTGTAGTAGTAGTTTAGTTTTGGCTTTAAGKTTTGAATTTCTCTTTCGGTTTCACCTAAGGGAGGATGTGCAGAGGAATCATAGTAGTTCAGGTAGAAGGAAATTGAATATGAGCTATCTGAATGCAGAAAGTATTAATTAAGAATATACTTTATAAATACACTTTATTCCGGAATGCCACAAAAGTGGTTGGCTGAAGCAAATGATTTTTTCTTTTCAGTGAGAGTTATGAAGATATGAGGAATATAGAGTTTAGTCCTCAAAGTGATGCAGTATTAATTGTAGTCCTAAAACCATCAAAGTTTCATGAAATGAAGAATCTGATCTTAGAAGAGAGTGAATGGTTCCTGAAAAGAGGGAGTGCAATTTGAGTATGCCAGTAAGAGGTTGAAAAAGAATGGCTTCATCATCTCTTCAGAAAGACTTTGTATCTCACAGGATTAGACTCCTTATTCTAATTAAGAATATGCATCTTGAAGAGTGAATTTGAATTCAGATATACATGGCTGGGAGCAGGTAATATATTCATAGGTCTGTTGAAAGGCATAAAACTGTTTAAAATAATTTAGATAAGGTTTTATTAATAAAGAAAAAGTTGAAATGCTTATAAGGTTTACAGAAACCTTTTGTATATTAAGTTAAATAAGTTACTTTGCTTACTGAACCTCTTGATTATGCAAAGAAAAGGACCGATGTATTATATTCATTGAACCATTAAATGGGAGTCCAGCAAGTGATTAAAATTAATAGGTCAGCATGAAACCTAGGTGGATCTAGAGGAAAAAGCCCAGGGTGATTAGCTGTCAAAAGCAGTTGCATACCCAGTTTTGACCGAATTCAAACCACGGGACTGGATTCTCATCACGGTTAAGGAAGTATGAATCTGAAATAACTTTGCTGACAATGTTACTGTGGATTTACATTACATTACATTAGTGTAATGGAGAACTGAATATAGGTTTTCAACTTAAATCCTTCTCACCTATCACTTAAAGTCTAATTTACCTGAGCAGTTTGAGATATGCTAGACCAGTTCTTAAGTCTGGACAGCAAACGTTGAGTCCAAGATTCATCTGAGTGATGGCAGTAATACTAACTGGAAACTGAGTTGTAGTACCAGCATGTTTACAGATATGGTTAGTACTAACTTAACTCATGTTTAAGCATTCTTTGAACACATCTGCAGTATGTCTTGACTCTTTTGAGCCACCATCACATTTCTTTCTAGTGCAGTGAGCTGCCTGCAATTTAAATCATGTAAATTGTCTCCCATAGCAAACCACAAAAGGTTGGTGTTAACAGGCTAGATGGTGATGCATTGATTATTGGTTTGACCTAATTAACTCCATGATGTTAAAGAATAATCAGTGGAAATAGCTCACAAGTCTGCCTTTATTAATGAAAGTCATCAGATCCAGAATCTTTAAAATGGTGTTTTCCTCATGATGTATATTTTGCACTACATTTCTATAGGAATTACATTTTTAAGTGGAGAAATACAGCCACAGAAATGAAACTGGTTCTTTACCTGCAATAATGTATTCTATAGAGAGGCAGAGATGCATGCTGAAGCATAGAAATTAAAAGGAAAACCAATAATTTCTCTCTATCATCATAGATTTCCTCTATACACATATTGAAATGAAGGGCTGCATAAGTACAGCTGGAGCAATTGTAGTAAGAACTTAACCCAGAACACCAGAAAATTATGAGATTTTTCCATTTGTTTAAATGAGAGCTCAATAAAAACCATAGAGATGATTTTTCTTACTGGAAGTTGATTTGCCGTAACACGTTCCATATTTCAGGATGGTTCATGTTTGTCAAGAATAGAATCAATTACTACTCCAAGTTACCCTTTCAACTGAAAAATCCTAATATTCGCAACCACAAAATTCACAGCCATCAGTAAAAAGGAGCCAATATTTCAGTGGGCTCCATAGCAAATAAAGAACTATTTACTAAATACTGGCTACTTTAAAAACAGTTTGATCAAGGCTAGGAATAGAATTGGGAGGTCCCTTCACCACTGCTATATAATTCCTTGTCACTCTGAATTTGTCTAGCTGATGCAGTCCTCAGAGTCCAGATCTTATTCCCTCCTATCTGTTCCTTCCTTAGTCAGTCGCTTGCATTTCACAAACCAGAACTCTTGTCATCTCTGCCTCTCCTTTTCATTTTCCCTGACTCTCTTCACTGTCCTGTATAAGAAGCTATCACCTTTTTCTATGCAATAGTTTCTGCATCTTTACTACACTGAGCATGATCCTTTGCATATTATAGCTTTTCATGCAAGCGCATCCCTGAACCTGAGATACCACTTTGCACTGCTGGTAGGAGCTGGATAGGCATCCCTTGAAACAGAAGTGCTAAAGCCTTCCCTTTACCCTAGATGGGTTTTGTAGCAGCAGAAATGGTGTTCTAGTGTGCAAGAGGAAAGGCTGTGTGGTGCTTTGGGGTGAACAGCTGTACCTGATCTTTTGCATGGCATGGCGTGCCACTTGATGCAGGCCCATTGCAAAACTCTGCAGCCATGCAGGAGTAAGAAGGCAGAATTTATTTCAGGAAATTCAGCCCATTCATTGGTCAGAGTATTTCCTTTCTGAGAAAAGGGAGAGATTTCGGTGCAGCTGTGGAGCTGCCTCAGCTGAGGTAATTTTGCAGGATGATTTTATGGTCAAAGCTTATTTTGTGAAAACACTTGGCATGGGAATTAGGAATGAAGAATTTGGCCCTTTGTCAATATTTAGGTTGCATGTGATATTGTCTAGTTGCTTCATGCATGCATATATATATATATATAAATAAATATATATATATATATAAAATGTATATTTATACACACACACACACACAAATGTTAAGAAACTCATTAAAAGGTCAGCTTTACCCAACCTTTTTGAGTTAGTGTGCTCTTTATTTTTGGAAACATTTTCTCTTCCCTACAATTGCTCCTTTCTTTCCCACCTTTATAAATTCCAGCTTTGTAAGTCAGCTGGGAAGGTACAATACTATCACTTTATCAATTTAGCTCTGTTGAAGTCCAATGTACTATAGATGGGCACATCTCTATCAGAGCTGAGCCTTTCAGGTGTGCATCAGCCTCAGCGGAGGCTTAACAAAGTAAGGGTTGGTTAGGAAGAGGTAAAGTAAATAGGAAGAGAATTATCTGTGACTTGCAAAGGAAGCTGCATAACTTTCTCCCCTTTCTACAGATTCAAAACTGCAAAATAAAATGTGGCCTTTGAAATAGAATAATTTTCTGACTGGGAACATTATGCTTCTCTCAAAAATAATAGACATGTGGATTATGTTTCTATACAGTCTGGGATTTATTAATGGTAAAAATAATACTGTGTAATTCTGTAGTGCATTTTGAATAGAAACCACAAAATGTTTTGCAAAAGTGACTTTCTACATTTTGCAAGGTGAAAAATTAAAGGACAGAGAGGTTAAAGACCTGAATTTTTAAAGTGTGGAGCATTTGTAATTCCACTTGAGGTCATGGTGAGTTGTAAATGCTCAGCAACTCTGAAAATCAACCTTTTCTGAATAGTCATTTGACTAATGATAAAATTGGGATTAGAATTCAAATGTTTTCAATCTCTCATCTATACTTAATCCCTTGGACCATGTGTATTTTCTAATAAATATTTAATTAACAAAATAATAATTACAAATCCATATGGTAATTGGTTTTCATTCTCTTTGATGTGAATTGCACAGAATTATGGGTAGGTGCCAAGTGTCTTGGGAGGTCATGGATGGACTCGCAGAGGGAGTGTCACCATGGCAACTGATGGATGCAAAATTTCCAAGCAATGGATTTACAAAGGAGAGGGAAAAAGAGGGCTCTCATGCATTATGCAGACTGTCAATATCTATTCAAACAGAGGGAATACAGATGTAATCCTTCTTAATAAAGTTATCATTACTGTATTGCCTCAACATAATAATGACGCACTAAAAACTATTGATTAGCAGCTGAAAGCTAAAAGTAAAGTAAAAGCTGTGGCTGTGTAACTCTCAGCCATACCCTAATTTTCTTTATAATTGCCTTTCTGTCTGTCCTGTGACTGCTGTAGTGTGCCTGTGCAGCTAGAGAGAAACATAATATTAGAAAAGTCTTCAAGTGGCAAGACTGTACTTTCTACTGCAATGGTTAACCATGTTTAGAGATGGGCAGGAACTTTCTGACAGAGTTGTCTTCTTCAAAGATTATTGCAGCTGGTTTATTGAAGCCCACATATTTACATGTTTTTATAGATTTCCAGCAAAATGCAAACCTCAGAACCTTCTGGGTTGTCCCATTTCCAGGAGCTGTGCTATACTCATTGCCTCAGAGGTCAGAGATTTCAAGACTTCTAGTCTGCCCACTCTGAGCTGGGAAGGTGACATTGCGGGAGCCTGAGCTCCAGGGAGGGCTCAGAGATTCAGCTCTGGCTTTGAAGCTGGAAGCTCCAAATTCCCTCCCTGACAAGGGTCTCAGGTTACTGATCTGAGGCTCTGAAGCTGGATGACTGAGGAGCCCCAGACTCCAACCTGGAGTTGTAGTTTCCAGACCTGCTTGATTTTTGCTCTTTGGTGCAGGGTGCTGCAAAATCTGGGAGTCCTCCCTATTATTTAGATATGGTGGTTTGACTAGAATAAATGATATTTTTTGTTCTCCCCTAAGAAGTTTCAAAAAGGCTAGATTTCATTTTGTTTTGAAATAAAGCTGTCACAGTTCTACATGCAGATCTCTCATTTTCCACGAAGCAAGGTTTCTTTGTTCTTTCTTCCACATTGTCTGCTCTGAGGCAAAGAGAGAAAGAAGGGGGAGGAAACAAGGAGAACAACAGTTTCATATTTGTAGGTGGGCAACTCCCATATCACAGTGAATGGCAGCTCGGAAAAAGAAATGAAACACTGAAACGGAGAAGTATGGTAGGAAGTAGATCCACCATTTGCTGGTTTTGAATTTGGAGTTTCCCTGTGCTGAAAAGCAAGCACAAGCTCCAGCCATAAAGCATGTGAAAAAACTCCACTGTCACTGCAGAACACGTGCTGAGCTTTCCATTTCCTTAATATATTCATTCATTCAAGGCTACAGTTGTCAATCTGCAATGTGTAGTTTTTGTTAATCTAAATGATGGCTATGTTTCCTGAGTTGTTGTTTTGTTTCTGCTGCTTTAGATTTCATTGCTTTTATACTGAGCTCTCTTTATATCTCTATAGCCCTGGCAAAGAACTGTTTATTTGAGATCCACTATTATAAAGATAATGTGCAGTTTTAAAAAGTGCACTATATTTAGAGATATTTGGACCAGTGATTATCTGCACATTAAAATCATAAAAGAAGAAAATGAAGAGATAAACGCTGCAGGAGGTATATAAATGGATACTTAAAGCCTTTAAAATGGTCTTTTTTTCTTTCGTATTCATATTCATATTTCTTAGCACTTTGAAACCTACACCTGTCAAAACAGCTTGTGACAATTGTTTTGCCAAGAAATTAAACCCATCTTACCCTCTGACCAGGTCTCTGAATCTAGTAAACATAAGTCCTTATAAAGCATATATGCCAGGGCAAAGATTTTTTTTGTTTCTTTTTGCTTCTGTGTACAAAGCTAGCCTTTCCATTTGTTGTATGTTCTTTAAAATTCAGTTGAAAAAGTACTAATGGTACAGCGTTTCTTTCTCCAGTAAATCTTACAGTATCACATATAATTGAATGTTCTAATCCTGTCATCCTGTGAACCTGTGCATTGGTTAGAAGTAGTGTTATTGTTAGTCTCATGTCCTTTGTGGAACAGTGAACTGTAGGTCTTCGAAATAGCTGCTATAGATACTTGGATTTTGAAAAGAACCCCACATGAGTTTAGAGAATCATGAAAAAGAAGACAGAAAGGGATTGTGAGAGATCCTCCAGTCTCTCTCTTAGGTCTGAAATAGGACCAGATAGGCCTGCCTTCCTCTTGGTAGATATTTGACTAACATGCTCTGAAAATATCCAAGGGTGGTAATTCTACAATGTCCTCATGCAGTCTGCCTTAGCACCTGACTCTCCTTGATATTAGAAAGGTGGCTTTCCCCCTCTCATGTCTTTTCCACCTCTCTCTGACTGCTATTTAAGCCATTACCTCTTCCATTCTCAGAATGGATATGGAGAATAAAATATTGTCTTTCTTTTTACAAGAAAGATTTCCATATTTATTTACCTTTAAAAATAAATAAAAGGCAAAATTCTTTGTCTTTTATACATTTGAAGGCTATCGTCCTGTCTCCTGTCAGTCTTCTCTATGCTGAACATTCCTTATTTTGCTCAATCTTCAGGTCAAGTTTTCTAGATCAGATCATTCTTGCTGTTTTCTTCTGAACTCCTTTTGGTTGGTTCACATCTTTCCTGAAGTAGAGTGCTCAAAACTGCACAACACTCCAGAACAGATTTTACCAATGGACAGATAAGTAGAAGTTAACTTTATGTATCTCACAGGTGCTATGCCTGTTTTATACATTCCAGGTAGTATGAAAATGTTGGTGGCAGGAGAAGGGAAAGAGAAGTCTTTAAAGGCCACATGTCTTTCACCTTACTTAAATGAATGGTCCATCAGACAGCATTGGACTATAATCACATAAGTAAGACGTGGAGGATTCTGACTTCAATAAATGCTATCATTTTATGTCATCTCAACATTTTAAAATACATTGAGGGAGTTTTAATGCATTTTCCTATCTGATTTTAATTTAATATAGTTTCACATCTGTCTAAGTAGAGATAAGTTTGCTGCTTACTTCAAAGTTTAGAAAGTTGCTAGGTCAGTATTTCACAACCAAGATTTCAGTAGTCATCATAACACCAGAACTCTAGCAAAATGGAATATGCTACCGTAGTCCATGAGATTCAAATTAGCATTTCTGCATTGCTAATTCTGACAATGGTAACATACTTCAATTTGATAAGGATTTCATTAATGCAACACAAGCCCCTGTCCTAGTTTCACATTGCTTTAATATTAATGACAACATGCCTGAGACTAGATCACGTTTAAATGTCAGTAGAATTGGTGGGTGGACCAAGATGAGAATAAATTATTCACATACAAACAAGTGCATTAATGATTTTCTGTAAGACTTTTAACTTTTGGGAATGGCACTTGTATACCTGACAAGAMGCACTAAATATTTCTGGCAGGAGAAAACTGCAACATGGCTGAATTTTTTGCCACTCCACAGGAGTAACAGATGTCTATTTAGCTTTCTTATGTAAAGGAATAAGTTAAATGTAACCTCAGACTGTAAAATATCAAAGACATTTAAAACAAAACAGGCTTTTTTTATCAATTGAGGGAAAGGTCACCTATAAATATTGCATTAGCCAAATTCATTGATTTCAATTRCCCATAGATTGAATCTAATCCAATCACTCTTCATCTCAACTACAATTAAAATATAAAATGGGCTGAATTCACTCTGGGATATTTGAAGCTGACAATTATTAAAATAATATTTCAAATGATTTTACTGTGCAGTGTTGCTGTTTATATGAACTACATTGAAATTAATAAGGACAGACCAATTTAATTCCTGTTCAAGCTTGCTAGTCTTGAAAAGTAAAGATAGGTTTGGCCTGAATACAAAATTTGGCCCAGTTTCTTCACAGGTCCCTTTGATGTAATGATGTACAATATGCAAAGAGAAAAGCAAAAGAATGGTAAAAAATTTTCTGCACTAGAAAATCTAACACAGAAGATGAAGTACTGAAGACGTGTGAATGAAAGACACGACAAGCTTCTTTCCTGTACTCCTTCCAGCCCCCTCTTCCTGTATTTTTTGTCTGAATGAGTTATTAGTTTCTCCCTGAGCTCCCTTCGTGTGAGTGACACACTATATGTGTAAGATATCAGGAATGCAAAGCAAAATGTAGAATTAGCCTCTAGAAATTATGTATCTGTGTTCAGTTTTTTTTTTCCATGTTCAGATTTCATGTTTAGATTTTTGCAGTCTGATTGTCACATATAGCTGGCAACTGAACTTTCATTTATCTTTGTCTGGATAAGTGTTTTAATTAAATCTCTATACTCAAGAAAGTGGAAATTTCAAATATTATAATTTTGAGAGGACCAGATCTATAATGTAGATACTTCCCAAAAATGCTCAAGTGAGGGCTGCAGTGACAATGTGATAGAAACCATCTAACTATTTTGAAAAGAAAGAGATCATTCCTTTTCAAAGATATTAAATGTAATACATATTTTCCTCATATATTGCTCAAAACAGTATTGCACAGCTGGTGGGCTTATGAAAAGCCTGATACAGAATGCATTGAAATCAATGGGAGTCTTTCTGTTGGTTTCAGATCAGACCTTCAATAAGAATGTTCTTTTCTGTCATGTAGGAAATCAGCCTCAGTCACTGAATTGCCAGTTATGGTGGGACTGATGCTCTGGTGGATGGAGGTGGTGTGCAGCTGCATCAGAAGACCAGATTTTATGAAACCTTCCTGCTCCACAAATACGTTGTGGCTCTTGTGATTCCTGAGAGATATAATACACACGTAATTATATAACCAATGTATGTGAATGACATCAGTCGTCCACTTACAAGGCAAAATTAGTGCTGAATTTCATATAGTATGTGCAGATGTATTCCTGGAACAAAGATGCACCTCTGTTTTCAGTGCTGGCATTGTAACTGATGACGTGGCAAACACCAATTGTGTCAAGTGTTTCTGGTCTCTCTGGGACCAGTAGGGCGCATCAGACAAGGCTTAAGGGCTGCCTGAAAGTGAGGTGGGTGAAAGATGGTCAGGGTGTGCTCTGCACTTGGATGGTTGGATTTGCATATTTCTTTCAGGGCTCCAGCGGGAGGGAAGACTCCTTATACAGTTGATAGGGAGCTCTTCTATCACTATTACTCCCACCTTTATTCAGATATTTGTCTGTTTGCTTGTAAAATGAAGCCTCCATTGTCTTTTCAGAGATCAGCTTTGACAGAAGCACGTAAGTCTGATAGCAAAATGGTGCTGTAAAGACTACTTCAATGGGGCTTCTTTTATTTATGAGGTCTGAGTGGCAAATGTGTTCCTGTACTCAATTACTTTTCTCACTAGATTAAAAAATATTTGTAGAGAATGAAACCAATTCTCTTCTATCTTAATGTATTGATTAGTTATGCACGCATAAAAGTAGCAAGATATTCATTAAATGTGTGTGTTGGTTGTGACATTAATTTGTCATTAAAATGTTGATTATTCAGTCTTTCAAAGAGTAAAAAAACCTCATAACATTCAGTTCAGCCCCATAAAGACCTCAATAGCTCTATACTAGTGTTGCATTAATCTTGCTTCAGCCAGCAAAGTGTAAAACGTAAACATGTGCTATGCTATAAGAAGTAAATTAAATTATAAAAATCAGTTTTAATATTCCAGAATGAGATTAGTATGGGGAAGAAGTCTTTTAAATATAATTATAATCTAGCTGCTATGGGTTATTTACTTGATTTGGGATGTTGAGGAGAGGAGAAGGTGATATTAATCTTTAATGTAATTTGAATGTTGGGGGAAGGATTTGAATTAGTTACTGCACTATTGGTTGTGCTGGAGAGTGTAGAAAAGGCCTTTATCTTATATGTAAGTCTAAAAACATGCTTAGCATAGGTTACCACCTCTGCAATTATTTTTATAAAATACTGCATGAAAGGAAGCTGAGTGAAAGACTCTCAGTCATTAGCCTAATGCTGCACTAGCTGATTCCCTCGTAACAGAGTTATTTTTCCATAGCTAAAGTTTTTCAATGTATATTCTTATTGGTTTAAAAAATCTGTTTTATTTAAAGCTTACTGATGTAGTGAAAGGTGTAAGATCTCCGTTACATGTCTTAAGTCTAGCAGAAGACTCGTATCTGCATAGTGTCTTTGTCTACAAACATAAGCTAACGCTATGTTTGCCTTTAGTCTAGAGATATCAACACTTGAGATAACTGAAGCTGTTAATTGTTTCAGTTAGAAGTCTAGATTTAAGACTAAGGAAACATAATTTTCTTATCATGGATGATCATGGTAAGAAAATTATATTTCATTAATTGTGTTGTTGACTGTTATTTACATAGTTGAAGACTCCAGCTCCAGAAAAGGAAAAGCTCTACCCTGGCATACAGCAAGTCATAAATAAATATTTGCTGATAACCCAGCCTGGTTCATGAATTCACAAACCAGCTGAATATAACTTGAAAGACAATGTATTTTGGACGTAGTCTGAAATCAAGACTAGCCTGAACTGTCTCAGATAACATAACCAAGACGCAACAAGTTCATCTGCAGTTATACTCAAAGAATTTCTTTTCTTCTGAATGAAACTTCTGTCTGCATAGATCACATTTAATGGACAATTACTCTTTAGAAATTACTTAATGATCGAAACTTGCAGACAGACTGACAGTAAATATCCTTTGGGCTGAGTTCTTGACTGACTGAGATGCCACGTCCAGCTCAGTAGATTCAGAATCTTAACTCATTATGGAAATCTAGCGTATTTTAGTCTCTAATCTTAGATACATCTTCAACTGAGCATAGAAAGCTCTGAGAACTTTACTGATGTTTCACTAAAACATCAGCATATTAAATAAACAGGTCTCCTTCTTCCCCCTCCATTCAAACTTCAATCACTTTTTAATAGAAAGTTTTCAGTTAAATGAGCCAGTGAGAAGCATCAAGATGAGAATAATGAATCCAATAACAAACACAGATTGTCAGAAGTTGCTGACACTATCCATCTAAGAGATCCACCTATTTTTAAGGTGACAGTCTTTGTTATAAAGTGGTTAAGCTTAAATATTTCTCTATAGTGTAAATAATGACTAGCATAAAAAGTTAGTGATTTTGAAACTGTAGTTCCACTACAGTTGCCAAATTGGTGTCTAAGAGACAGTATTGAGGGCTAAATAAACTAATCTATCTGGTCAGGGATGCTCATTTAATTAGGTATTAACTTGAACTGGGATGTTTAGCTTGTTCTCAATACTGAGTATCACTTTTACATATAAGGGGCTATTACTGCTTCACTGTGGCACAGTTTCTAGCCTCCTGGTTAAAGTACTCTTGGGGAAACAATGTGACTGGGCTTGGTGTAAATTGAATAGCTTTTCGTGTTCTGGACACCGTTTTGAATTGAATGATGCCCACTGGTATGTTTTTGTGTGCAGAACCTAATGAAGAATTTGCTGAACGTGTGGTAGAACAGTCCGTGCATTCACTAAGCACATTCTTTTAAGCGGGACATATGGGATATATGCAAGGAAGATCCCTTGTGCACAGTTCATGTTCAAGACTGACAAAAAACTGGGGCACATATATGCCAGAAGAGAGCTTTAGCCATCTGAGGAATTTCACTAGCCAAAACGTAGACAGTAAGTATTTGGGGAATCTCATGCTTGGATCTCATCACCAAAGTTTTGTAAAAGAACAGAAAAGTTGTTTATGCTATTCGCTCATCAGGTTTTTATTCCTGGTTTTGATCAAACTGTGCCTAATGAAGCAGCCAAGGTAGAATAAAGTGAGAGATATGGATCCTAGCAGCCTGAAGAAGTTTCGAATCACACTTTGGATGAGTAACCCACTATTGGTTCTGGGGTATTATTTAACCAGATGATATCTGTGCTGGTAATGGATTTTTGAAGGTAGACAGAAGGAAGGCTGAAGAATGCCCTTCTCCTGTTCAAGCTGCATCATTGTGCAAGTAATTTGTTAGTGGATCAGAAAGGAAACATTGATGCTTGCTCAGGAGGGGGGAGAGCTGGAGCTGTAGACCTGATTCTCTGATGTATTGCGGCTAAAAGCTGAAATAGCCTGGGGAGAGAGATGATGTTTTCATAGCCTTGATCAGCACAATTTCTTTTGGTCTACACTACAAAATTTTGCTGGTCTAAGAAGCTGGCAGGTCAGGTCATTATTTGTACAGTCTATTGGCTGCTATTAGGTTTTGCTTTTTGCGAAATAGTTTGTACATTCTAGATCTAATAAAAAGTAGCTCGTTATTTAAAGTCCTGGTTAAGCAAGAAACCTATTTTGTTTCCACAGTTCAGAATGCAGTTAAAATATTTTCTTCTGTGCTTTCTCAATGGGAAAACTAAACATTTTTCTTTGAATTATGTTGAATCATCAGCATTCTGTATCAGTTCTTTTTTTATGTTTGCTAACATCTATCTCCCTTCAGAAATCCAGTAAACAACATGGTTAATGTCTGTCATATATTTGCTTCTTTACCCCATCAAGCAAGAGGTCAGCAAAATATTTTACCATTTTACTGGTTGTGGAGGTGCTATAATTTTTGCTTGTAATTAGGTTCCTTAAAAAATAAATGTTGTGTGTGTGCTAGAAAAGGTAACATCAAAGAAATATCCTTTGTTCTAGGAATAGAAAGTAGTGAGACCTGTGACATTTCTTGACTATTCAGAAAGTTCATTTCAAATCCCCAGACCAACCCCAGCTGAGTTTTGTCTCCTTATCTTTCCACAGTGCCATAGGACTTGTCATTATTAAATAGAATTGTTATCTTGCAGAATTACAAGATCTTAACCTTGAGAGAACAAGGTCTTGTACTTGATTGGGAAATCTATGGAAGTCAATAATAGAGTACGAAAGATCGGCTTGATTAGCTCATAGTAGCTTATTTTGCAGAGGAGCTTTGTTACTTTAGTAGCTGGTGGTACCTAATTAGTGAAAGCTTCATTCCCAACCATATCCCATTACCATGGTATAGCCAAGATGAAAGTGTGAGTAACATAAGCCATGTCAAGAGTCATCTGTGCTATAGTGGCAAATCCTGCATGCCTAGGAAAGATGGGAAACATTTTTTGCTGCTATAGGGAAGGTTAGTGTGAGGAAAGAATCCAGGAATGAATAAACAGAAGAACGTGTATCTTGACCCAAATGCACCTGTGTTACCTGGTGTGGTCTGAGCCTGAAAATTTTAGAACTTTGTTTTCTTTGCTTTGAAATCCATTATACTCTCATTATCACCTCAGATAAATTCCTGTACCTCTTGTGAAGAAACTCATACTAAAATGGAGAGAAACACTCCCTGAGTTATTTTCCATTTCTGAATGTAGTATCTAAAATACTCCACAGAATTTGAATAAGGCCACCGTTGTCCTTTTATGTTGAAGGTTGCTATAAAAGAAAAGCAGAAACTCTTGTGGTGTTGGTATCAAAAGCCTACTTCTGAAATTACATTTAGAATTTATAAATACCTATATATATATATATATATATATATAAAATGCTTATAAATTTTATATATGAATTAATACATGACTATAAATGGATATATTTGATTTTTAAATATATTTGTAATTACTGTGTTTATTTGAGAGCCTCATATATTCTACCGAGTGTCAACCTCCTTCATTGCTATCAGGAAGAAAGTGGATGCAGATTCAGTGAGATCTGGTGTTTGGTTAATACTGCTTTGGGGAAGGGGTTCACAAATTTAATATTTAAGTTCTCATTGACTGCACTAACTCATTGTCATTTTCTCTTTCCTATTTAATACATGGAAGATAAGAATAAAAGGAGGTGGGACTGCCTGCAGTGAGAGCAACAGTCCTTTAATTATAGTTATATCTGTCCTGGAATTTGTTTTGGAGTGAGAGTAAGTAAAGTCATGGGAATTTCTGTATGATACAACATAAACAACAGTAGATCCTAAATAAACAGTGCAAGAATCAACAAAACAAAAACAAATGGATGCCTTTTACCTTGGCTGATATTCATTCAGAATAAACATAAACTTCCCTAACAGTGGCACAGGTAGATATTAGGTGATGTTACAAACATGTGCTGACCAGTTAGAGCAACAGCAGCAGCAGCAGCAGCAGCAGCAGTAGCAGTACTCTCCACGGTGACAGAACAACTAACAACAGGCCAGCTGTTTAAAAGAGAGAATAACCCTTTTTGTTGCTTTTAAAAGAAGGGAATTTCTCTGTGACAGTTTGAACAGTTTTGAATCTTTATTTATTCACCTTTGGAGAAATAAGTATGCAGGAAAGCAGTACTCTCGATTCTTTTTTCTTTTCTTATCTACATCCCCTACTCCTTCATATCTTTTATCCAGACCCTGTCTGATAGTGGCCTACTGGAAGCACTGGTAGAGCACGGTTCACGGTTAGCTTTCAGATCATCAATTAAAAGACTTGAAATGCTTTTTAATTTGGAGAGGAAGTTCTCTAGAAACAATATCTAGAAACAATATTTATCATTCATGTGTGGAAAAAGTGAGAGATCTTGGCCAGTGTTGTCAAAATTGGGAACCTAAAAATAACTACTTAAATCCATCCTGAAATATTTTAAATATTTGAAAGTGTTTATTTCATGACCTAATACAGGCATACTTTCTCCTATCTGAGGACTTTTTGCCAGAAGATAGGAAGTAAAATGAAAAACCCATAGAGCTGTTTATCAAGACAATGGTAATATCATCTACTGCTGGTTTTGCTTCCTGGTTTCTCTTCACTCCAGTTCTGGTAAGGATTGAGCTGTTTTTAGTGGACATTACCTAGAAAAACTTCTGATCTCTTTTTGAGGTTGCTATGGTGCAGAGGAATGAAATAGTGACAGGGGTTTCTTTTACAGGGGCTTTCTATTACTTTTCTTCCCATCTTCCCTTGCTCTGCCTTTCCCTGGATATATAAAATACATTTTAGGGGAGCTGCTAAATCTATCTGGAGTACTTTTGACTCTTGTCAATGATGAAGTGCCCCCTAGCTTATCTTGTGGCAGTTCCAGTGCGCAAAGTAATATTGGGGATGTTACTTCATTGCAAAGTGTATGACTGGATGGTGCCACATGTTTCTGGTAGGACTGGCTAAAGAGACAGCTTCATCCTGCTACCACATTTTTGTATGAATTACAATTCAGTAGAGCATATTTCCCTGCTTGCATAAAGTGGCTGGTGGATTTATAGCCTCTGCCTTCTGACTGCAGTACAGTCATTGAAATCGGATGATAGAGGACAGGCCTGGCTCTAAATATAGGCAAAGTAGGAATGCTGCTTGTGGAGGAAAAAACAAGCAGAGTGCTTTGCCTAGTCTGGATCCCTGGAAAGTCAGGTTGGCAGCTACTGCCACTATTACTTTCAAATAATGTATGAGTGAAGTCTTAGCTTCTGCTGAAGCAGGGAGAAAGGTCCTCACAGAGGCTGCTTCAGATATCTTTTATGTGTATCCTGTGGTGTTTCTGCCTCTTCTCCCTCCTCTTCTTTCCCTGCAACCATTTACCTGCAAGGAGTGGCCCAGTCCTTGCCCAGCTCCTCAGGCTTCCTCTCCTGGCATGGCAAAGTTCATGTTGCTTTTATATCTGGGAAGCCTTGAGCTGGCTTGAGGTAAAAAGAAAGCAGCACACTTTTGTGTCTTAGGCTTACCACCTGTGACAGTTTCACTATTTGTTATATTAATAGCAATGACAAATCATTCCTGCTTCAGAGTCACTTTGTCTTTAAATTGGTATAACCTGGTTGGAAATATCACTTGGATTTACAGGTGCTGGTCTCAAATCATTCAGGAAAAAACACTGTGGATACAGTACTCACAACCTAAGTCATTATGCCTGCTCCTAGATCTCAAAGATGACCAAGGAAGGGATTTAAATGGATGCAGAGATATATGGTCATCTAATTAATGTGCACAACCAATTTCTAACACAAGTTTGTACGCACACATTTGCACTTTTGATTTTACAAAAGGCTGATTAATCTTCTAAATTTGTCACTACAGATTCCTTTTTCCTGAGATCCAATACTGTGGCAGAAGTCTCTTGTCAGTGTATCACTTGTCCTACAATCACTATTAGCCCCAAATTTGGGTATCGCTGGAGCTATGATTGTCTCTTCATAGCTAGTAATGAACCACTTGGATGTTTCTCCCTGTTGATTTATATGCTGGTGTGGAATCATTCTCAGTACATAGAGTTATGTGCTGATGCCTGAACACTGCCCTGCCAGTCAGTCAGGTAAATGCTTTGTTTATTAGTTGAGTTAGAGACTGGGGAAGTCATTGTCATGTTCTGTTTATGGTCTGGCCAGGAGATGGCTCTGCCTAGCCATGCCCAAGGGATATTTATATTTCTAAAGTTAGGTAGGGGTCAACTGATAGTCCTGGGAGAGGAATATGAAAACTAGACATTGTGATTAATTATCAAGTTTATGAATCATAGGGAGTCTTTGGGAAAATGTGAATATGAGAAGAAATCCCTGGGTGAAAATGGTATATACCTATAAATCTATTCTGAGATCTGGATCTTTACTCAGTAAAAGTGATACATGGGATAAAGATCATAGCTGAGAATCCAACTACCCAAGCATCCCTGCAGTTGATTTCATTGACAAAGGAAAAACAAGGACTTTGAGAAGTACTCAGTGGGAGTACTCACTTATGTAAAATGAAGTGCATATGTAAATATTCTTGAGATCAGGATCCTTCTTAGCACTAAAGCTGTCAAAAGACAGCAGCAAGAGAAATGGATGCAATGAGAATTGACAATGTCTCTTTTGCCATGCATCTCTAGTTTGAAGGTATTGGCAACACAACTTACACCAAATGACAGTTATCTTTTTAACAACAATTCCTTTTTGTGAAATGACTGTATCCTTCAAACACAGTGTTGACCACTCACTCAAAGAATGGGTAATGAAGACAATTTATTTTTCTCATTTTGATAACAAAGTTCTAATTTCTGACATGCCTACAGTCTTTTTCATATTTTACAAATATCCAAAGGCAAAATTCCATGGATACGTCTACAGGCTAATATAAATATATTTTTATGGTCAGTTGTCCATTTTAAGAACACACATACAAGGAGTAGGTAGAGAATACAGAGAAACAAAATAGAATGGCAAGAGAATCCATGACTTTAATATAAACTGTGTCAAGTTCTCAAAATAGCATCACAGTTATATAAACATTTTAATAACGCTGCTCTTTTTCTGTCATTGCTTTGTTCTTTTTGATGTCTCAGGCTCATTCAGAGCAAATTTCAGTACAAACTCTTGATTACTTACCAGTAACACACATGCTGTACTAGTGGTCATGAGTTTGCATTTGCAGCTATGGCAGGGGCAGGAATCCAATGGCTGAATGCAGGTACAAATTCTTTTTTCAGACACTTTAAAGATTTTGGAAGATATCTGATAACATTGCCTGTGTTTTTCCCCACCGTAATCTTGTATTTGAAATCATTATTTGCTTGTGTTACATGGATCAATTTTCCTGTATTTTCTATCAGCCGTAATATTTTATGTATTCGGGTTACTTGACAGTAGAATCTGGTTTATTTTCTGCTAACTGTTATTGGTGATTACTACAGAGACTGGTGGTAGTGGTGGTTTAGGGATCTAATTATCTCACTTTTTAGAGATTCAAAAAATATTTGAAACAACTACTAATAAAAAGGAGTGAATTAACTTTTTATACAAAATATAAATTTTCCAATAAAGGTATAGATGATACATAATTTGCTTAGATGATAGGAGAAACTCTAATACTTTTGTGTGACTGTAGTAACAAATAGAAGCAGATAAATTCAATACTGGAGGAAGTACAAAAGGTTTTCTTAATGGCAAACACCACATGATGATAGATTTATTTCAACTCTTTGACTGTATCTTGGTTGGGCAGGCTATTTGTCAAAATTGGTATGTGGAATAGAGTGCTGTTTGGAGGAAAAATTTAATCATTCTTGAAAAACCACAGGTATTATTCACATGATAAATCAGGGGTGCAGTAGCTTCAGAAGCCCAAAGAAAGATGAACACTTATTGTCTGTACATAATATGTCAGGAACTTATGCATTCACAGAGAGTGTACATCACTCTCTGAGAACAAAGTCCAGTTGAGAACTTTCATCTAGTTCAAGTTTTCTAGTGTGACCTCTTCTTCCCAGAAGACCTTGTCTCTGTAAGAGTCTCTACTCAAGCCAGCAAAACTTGAAGAGCAATTTTCAAGGCATAAGTCTGACCAAGATTACTTTCCTATATCTGTACGAATAATTTTAATGAACTGCTTCTCTGTCAAAAGAAAATGATACCATGCCTTTTAATTTAGTGACCCGGAAAACTCTGTGATGTTGATGTGACCCAGGGGCTTGTGCATTAAAATTAATCTGTGACAGACACTGCATATTAACATGATATTTGATGCCTTGTCACACTAGCTTTAGACTTTATACATTTCATGCTGTCTTTGATCCTTTCTGGAGGGCAGAGTTCATGACTGGAACTAGCAGCCTTAAAAAAAATGCAAGTGTGCAGCATGCATGTTGCAGACCTAGACAAAATTGCTTTTAGTTCTTTAAAATTGCACATTTCCTACGGCTGGATTTACAGGATGGCTGACTAACGATGGATGAGTATCAGCTCCAGTTGATTGACCTGTGCCTGGAGTTCAGAGTGTTTAATGAGACATAGATAAGCAGGATGCTGTTGCTTGCAAGTTTGCCTCCTCTTCTAAGCATCTATCTGTTTGCTCTCAAATTAGGCTTTCATGTATCTCTCAGTTAAACTGGCCTCCAACTCAATTTGCATTGCTGTGTTTGGTTTCCTACCTCTGCCTGACTCAACACCTGTATTTAGGCATAGGTGCGTTTCTCTGCACCAATGTATTATTGACCTGTGAGATGGATGAGCTAAACAAAGGTGAACAGAATCTACCCTCTTCTAGTTAGGCCAACAAAGAATTTTGCCTGCTTCTCATCTGGTAGCCTGTGCTAAGTTAATGTGATTGCCATTGCCTCAACTGCATGATCCAGTCCCCTTCTTTTTTTTGCCTTAYGCTGGCAGTTTTCTCATCCAACAGTAACTAGTTCAGCTCATTGATATGGCAGAAAATTAACTGCACAGAACACAAAAAGCTAGTTTTATTCCAGCTCATGGGGCTGAATGGGCTCATAATGGGCCAAACCACCATCAGTCAGTACACAAGAAAAGGACTTAATGCATCTTAGATTCCTGTGCAACCACAGCCTAAAGCTTGTCCTACATGATAACCCCATAATGCTAGTCATTATTATTGTGGCATTAGTTGTGAGTCTGCAGCTCTCAGCAGTTGTGTGAGTATTGGCTTGGCTATTCAAGATGCAGGAAGTTTCATGGTGCCATCACATAAAAGAAAATTAAAATGGTAGTGGAGACCATTTTGATACTAAACCTTATGATCTTTTCATGCCTCTTTCTTATGCATAGGGGCTCCAAATATTGTAAAATTATATGCCTGCCCTCTTTTTGTACTGATTCTCTGCACAGACGGTTAGTGGATTGGCTTGCTGTGCTCACATGGGCCAAAGAAAGTTGTTGCAGCAGGTCCCACATGCAGTGGCAAGCTCCCTTTTGCTTGAAGACAGCTTGGATATTGGTCTCTAACCTTTGCTTATGTCTTACGCTTTGGGAAAGAATCCAGTTCCTCATGTTCTAGTAGGATTTGTGGTGGCCATGTAAAAGGTCGAAGTTAGATGGCATACTGCCATGTTATTGTGTGGTATATTATTCCATATGAAATTAGAGCTTAATCATTACTGGCATTGTGAAAGTTACTTCCAACATTGCTTGATATTTATGTTGTTTTTTTATTGTGACACATAAAAAGCCACCATATTAACTAATAATAGCAGAATAGGGATTTCATTTTGGGAGTATTAGCTTTATTTATTTTATCAGCAGTTTTCTTCTCTGCTTTTGAAAAATCCTCTCATGAAAGAATTTAAGGATCTTTGTTTATTTTTACCATTACAGGGGACCTCTGGGAAGTGGTTTCCAGATGAAAGCTTATAGTGGCCTCAGTTGTGGTATTAAAGTCAAAATACAGCTGAGTAACTATATTTTTAAGTGGTTGTCACATGTAAAGTCCTTCTGAGAAATGGTGGTTTGGGGGATATATAATATTAGAAAAAACAGTGGTGTCTTAACTATGTGTTATTTGTGTGTAGAAAGGGCTGATTACTCAAAATGACAGAAACAGCATTCTAATTACTCAAATTACTATGTAGGTCTTCTTCTAATATAGCACTGTCACCTATAAAGAAGATCTTCATGATGAACTAAGTTACAATATGGATTAGTAACTAAGAAACCAGAGCATGCAGTACAAACTGGTAACACAATTTAGTAACAGGAAAAAAATTGTCAGGGAACAGCTGTGACATCTAACAGGAATACAGTTTTACGGGGACCTGACAGACCTTGTGTCTAGGAAGGTATACAAAGCACATAGCGTACTAGGAAGCTTTCATTACAGAGTGCCTTGGATAAAAATAGAGGGATGGTCTACAGTCAAATGTTGGACAAAAGAAAAAGGGCTTGGCTCCTTTCCTCCATCCCCAACTGTCCTCAAGAAGGAGATAATACATTTCAGTAGATGACAGTTATTTTTACATTGGCCTGTGGTGTCAGATGGACATCGGGTTGGGGGAGGCGGGGTACCAAGCTGGGCACTGGCATGGAGAATGAAGGAAGAAGTGGTTGCAGCTCCTGTTGTGTCCATAGCACAGGAGGCATAGGCACAACTGAAGTGGGGGAGCTTTAGTCTTCTTCATTCCCACCTTGCAGGCAATTTAGACAGCAACTGGATGGATGCACACAAGTCTATGTGTGCTGCACACAGCCAATGCACTCTGTTTTGTAATGCACACTTTCAGATTTTGTTTCTTAGGATTCCATGAACTTGTGGGGGATGTGGCTCAGTTGCCTTTTTATTATCACACTTGTGCAGTAATGATTCATATTCTCTTATATGGCTCTATCACTTGTTTCCTTTTTAAGCAAGTGAAACATATTTTCATAAATTAACCTTTAATGTCATTGTGTTCATGATCCATTACCATTGTGAACAGTAAATCCATAATACATAAAGATGACATTGKTTTTTGAATGAGAAAAACAGCTTCTTTTTGGAATGGAGAGCCTAACAGCTTAGAGAATGAAGTGAACAAATCATGCAGTGAATGCTGGAAAGCTAAGATGACAACATCAAACAGTATAATGAACAGAGCAATCATCCTAAGAACAACAGAAAAACAGATAAGAGCAGAGTTTATCTTTGCCCTTAGGGAAGTACTGTGAAATAGAATACAGGATTGCCTGTTTTCATTAGTGAATTAAAAAAAAAATACTAGTTATGGGACAGAAAATTTGTTTTGCTTTTTAGATTAAATTTCCCCAGGCCAGGAAAATGTATAACAGATATTAAAGTTAGTACTTAGTGGATTTTGTTTGTACACAGTCTTTATTTACTTTTGTTAAAATGATGAGATTGAAACACTGAACCTTCATCAGTAGATTCTGTGTCTGTTTGCTGCATCTCCAGAATTATATATCAGAAGAAACTTTGTGCATGAAAGACCTAGGACTTGATGAATTAGTTAGATGAATTGATGAATTTTATGTCCAAATCCTGGAGAATCTGGAGAAGCATGTAGAGTCACGTTTTAATGAAAAAAAAAGAAAAAAATAGATAAGGATGAGTTTTTTCAAATTTTCTGTACAATCCAAATCCAAGAATTAAATTACAGGATGGAATTTTCCTGGATCCAAACTAAAGGAACAGTTCACAAAAACCTCTAGAAAGTAAGCCATATTCATTCACGTATTGGTGCATTGCATTTCTGTCTTTCTAACTATAAACACATAAGATCATATACCTAAGATCTAGTGTAGGAAAAGGGATAAATGAGGTATCTCAGTAGTAAAACATCTAAACATCATAATTAAATCAGTATTAATCAGTCCAGCAAGCTCCTGAAAGTGCTCCTTTGGCTACATTCCGACAATCATAATTCAGGAGAGTGGTTTTCTCTAAGTTATATTTGATCTAATTTACTTTTATTAATTATTATACAATTAGTATATAAAGAAATACTAAGTTCTTGCCTCAAGCATTTCCAGTCAAAAAGCCTGACCAGTTCCTACTCAGATTAATGGAAAGGCTATGACTGGTTTTGATTTAATTTTTGGATTTGAAGACACTATTTCTAGGATTATCAGAATGAAAAGATGGTAAAATGGAGAGCTGGCAGGTTTTTCAGGCTTCTTAAGAAGCAAGAGGATGGTAGTGCCAAGGGCAAACAAATGGAGTGGGTGAGACAGTTCTTCAGTGCTAAGTTCAGTAATGCCTCTGATTATATTTATCAATACATCACTTGATACATTACTACCGTTAACATTTTCTTATTTAAGCTTTGAAACATGCTCAGACTGATATTTTATAATGGAGAAGAACAATTTTCATTATATGACTGCACATAATTAGCTACAAGAAAAGCACACTTAACTTGGTACATTCCTCCTTATGATTCTTCTGTTTCTATGTTTCCCCTTCCTTTTGTCTGTTATTACCTATGACTATAAACTCTTTGGTGCTGACATTCTCTTTTGCTTCATATCTGTTAAGTGCTACTATTCTAGCAGACTGGATTGGAGTCTAACTTTCATCTGTGTCTAAAAATATTGCAATAAGAATGTGCTTTTTCAAATCCTATCTTTTCCCAGTGAGACCTGAAGATGATAAGTATATCCAGAACATTATCCATGAATATTTTTATAAATAGAAACAGTAAAATCCATTCAATGAGTTTTCAAATGTGGCACTTAGTCAACATTCATAAATGTTTGAATGGATAAAGAGTCATTTGGATTTATTAAAATATTCATGAACCTTGACTAATTTAACATGAAAGTATGGGGAACCTTTCATAAATGAAGAGGCACTTGTTTATATGTGAATACTAATTTGCTTGGCCAGTAATGTGTCCATGCTGAAACATGTAACAAATACAATTAGTCATCCTGTCAGGAAACACAATGCTATTACTTCAATGAATAATCCAAAAGCACAAATAGGAAATATAAAGATGAAGAACATTGTAAGTAATAAGATTTAAATGTAACCATAAGATGTAAATATCTGTAATATTTTCACATAAAGGGTACACTACACTAATTCAGTTTAGGAATTAATTTGTAAAATTATATATATTCTTCACAAACAGAAAAAAAAACAGCTGAATTTAGTGAATAAATTGTTATTTGTTAATAAACTCTACTATCCAGATATTTGTAAAAAATGCAGCATTACCATGACTATATAGTTAAATGGATCCAACACTGAAAATGTTTAAGGAGATCTTATTTTAAAAAAACTTTTAAAAGTTGCTGTCTCTATACTTAAAATTAGGACTAGTGACACACCACTGCACAGAGAAAATGTTGCCTGGAATGTCTGGCACACTTATGGTAGACCTTATTCTCCAATTATTATTCGCCTGATGCAGCAAAAGATTCAAATAATATTGTTGCCTCCAAATTTTATACTCCATGTGCTTACAGTGATTACTTATAAAAAGTTTTCATTTTCACACACCTTTATTTTCCTCCATCCATATAAACTCAAATATCTTTTGCTAATTTTATATATTCATAACTGGAATTTCTTGTTTGTTTGTTGGTTTGTTTGTTTGTTTTCCTCACCTCTGTTATATCTTCCTGATTAGATATTGAATTAAATCTCTAGAGTGGATAAGAATGGGAAGCAGGGTGGGAAACTATCCTTTTCTCAAAGGTGTGTAAGATCTTAAGCATTTCCAAGGTTGAACTTTTCTTGATTTGGGAAAACATAATTATCCTTTTATTGATTTACTGGAGCATTCTTATGTACTTCCTTTACTGAATACCAAAAGGGCTCAGAAAATCATATTAATTAATTAATTTTTTCTGGTCGTATGACTTATTTTAGTTGAATAAAAGCATTTAATATTCTTCAGATCATTATTAAAACAGACATACAAACCAAGAAACAAACAGCCAGGCAAAACAAAACTGAGCTTTATACCTTTCAGCATTTGGAAGAAAGTTTAAAGCCTAGTGACCTCATCTTCATTTCAAGTTCACTTCTTACTGATACGGATGGGAGATGAAGCTGCTGAGTACTTCTGAAAATTAGGCCACATGTTAGTACCAGAAATGGGGTTGGCTTGACAGATGCTTTTTATGTGGTGAGTATTCTCTAACAAACCTTCAAGCTTTTTTTTCAAGTGTTTGTTCTACCTTGAGTGAGTCATCACAACTCTTCAGGGAAAGGAGCACGTCCTTCCTGCTTACAACTAGCAGCGTAGCTGCATAAGCACCTACTGGAGATATGGGACTCAAAAAATACCTTCCCATTGAAATATTACCAAGTCTGAAGCATCTCTTTCAGTTTCTACCACACAACATTCTCTATTTTTGTATCAATAATTAAATGTTGAATAAAACAAGGAACCAGGAGACAGATCTCTCCCATAAGCAGCAGGAACTGCATTTCTTTATCTTTAGCTCGAACATTTTGATTTTACTCTTAGAGACAGGCACCATGGTCCAGGGTGTATCACACTTAGCAGGGATGTGGGTACATTTCTACCCTACTGATTTGCTACTTAATTATACAAAGTGGAACGGGTCTGCCCACCTAGAATAACCACTAACCAGATGGTAAATACATTCCCTAGGGTCTTGAAAACTGGTTGAAAAATCTGTGACCTATATCAGGCAAATTTTCATTTTCAGAAGGAGTAATTTTAATGCTGATTATAATGACTGTATGGGGTAATTTATCTCTGACCAAAACAAGAACACAAATACTCCTTAACAAAACTGAATTGAATATGAATATGAAAATTTGTATTTTTGCAGACAGTTTCATTTTCAGCAGATTGGCTTCTTTCTGGAAAAAAATGTCTCCCTGGAAATCTTTCAGAAAGCAAATACTTGTTGGTGTGAACCAATGAATCCAGTTTTATTTATGAATGGAAATGGACCTGTGAAATAGACTGGGCTTTATATGCATCTTCCCAGCCAAAGGAGAGAGGCTTGCACCTCCTGTAGGGTATGCAGATCACTTAATAATAATAGATGGAATTTTAACAGAGAAGTGCTCTGCAAAGGTTTAGCAGGTGGTGAGATGTGACCCCAGCCAGTGACACTAACTATAATTGCTTCATGTTCACCTTGTGCTGCCCCACAGGTTTTTGTATGCCTCCATCTGTTACTCCCCACATTACGTGTGGATTGCTCTCTCCTTGGGGCAGTGATTACCTTTTCACAATATGTACACAGGGTTTCATACTGAAGGGCTAAGCCCCTGATGGTGGCTTTTACATGCATCTGGAAAATAAATAATTCAGCTCTAACAGTAAAAAGTATTTTCTGCTGGGACTATTTGCTGGTGATTTGAGAAACCTTGTTAGAGAATTGCTGGGAGAGCTCTTCTATTTCTGTCTCTATTTTCTGTCCAGGCATCTTTCCTTCCGCATGTTCCTTTGGAACATGGTTTTCATCTCAAATGTACAGAATGCTGAAGTGACTTGTTGATATTTGTACAAGAAGCCAAAGAGAAAACATGAGAAGTAAAAAGTGGGTTTCTCAGTTCCCCAGGCAAGGCCTTCATTCTACGTATTGCTCTTCATGACTTCTCTCCTTTTTCCTCCTTTAGATACTCTTTCCCTCATGCAGCATAGCTCAACTGACCTTTCTTCTCTCCTATTTCACGGAGGTATGGCATCTATTAAAACTGAAAAGGGGGCACAGAATTATCTGAACTCCTTCTGTTTTGACAACATGGTTCTGGTTACAGGATTTTTAGAAGTGAATAGACTGTTGTTGTTCTGTATAAAGGTATAGTAATTTCCCACTTTAAAGTATGACTCACATTGTAGAGTAAGGCTGCTTTACGATTTAGTGTGATTTGTGATTCTCTGATAAAATTTTATTTTTTCTCTGCTTCCTTCTTCATATTTTGCTTTGTATTTTGCCTTAAGCCCTAACTTTATTTTACTCCACGTTTCACTGCCAAATAAAAATATTATGAATATTCATCCTTCTGTGCCTTAGTTGCTATTAGGGCTTTCAGGTGGGTTAGGCAGATAAATCAAGAGAGTCTGTATTTGTTTTAACATATCTGTTACTGAACAAAATGATCACAGAAGAAGCATAGACAAGCCAACCCTTTACAAATTTTATCTTCAGTGCACATGATTATTAGTAAAAATCAACTCTGTTCTAAAATTAACTCAAATCACGGCAGAGACCAAATTCTCTTGTGATTTGTTACAGCCTCTTTCCTCTAAAACTCCATCTCAAAACAGGTAGAGGATTTCACACTGCTTAGAAGCTAAGAGGGAGAACTCATAAGACTATGTGCAACACTGTCAAGTGGGAAATTGCATGTGAATTTTAACTTCAGAGTTTTTATTAGAATCATTTTTAAGTTCTCTTAGCTTACCTCTCCTTTTCTAGACTAGCTAAACGTGACTTTGTTATGTCTTGCTAACAAATTGCTTCAAGATGCTTTGTTCATATCAAATTGATATAAAAAATCAAAGACATTATTTAATACTTGTCCTGAAATGCTCTATGTTATAGGCCTTTGCCATGCGTTACTTGTGGCTTTAATAGGCCAGCTTTTAAAACAATGAAATATAAATAGGAGCTTGAAAAATCAGCTTGACTCTATTGTGTGAATACAAAAGAGATGTAGCCCAGTGTTCAGCCAGGATAACAGACCTGGATGAACAGTGATATCATATGGGTTGTATCAAATGAAATCTAGTTCTGCAAGGGTTCAGTCGTTCATTTTAATAACCATGCTCAAAGTCAGGTACTGTGGTGACAACACGGTCAAAATGGCTAATGCTGTGCTATTCTGGGACAGGGTACTTCTTGGCAACAGCGCCCTTGTACAGCTTTCCTTTAAGTAGCAGGAATTTTCAAATAGTGACAAGTATACTTAGAGAAGTGGGAGAGTGCATTTCCCATTTGTATCTGGTGCATTTTAGAGTTTATTATGCAAGAGATGACATTGTGTTCATAATCACAACTGTGAAGCAATGCTCATTTGTTATGTGAAGCCAGGTTTATTTTTGTTCTATCATTATGAATGATAGATGTAAATTGGATGCAGTCTGATTTTTCTTTTTACATGAAAAAGAAAATTAAATTTTTAATATAATTTCCACAATAAGATGAGTAATAAAGTGACATGGGAAGCAGAGACCAAAGAACTGCCATATGAAAGGAAATTTTATTTAGTCAAGTTATGATCTAATTTTACATCTAATCAATAATGACAAAATCTCTGAGGAGAGGCAAAAAGCGAGAGTGAAAGAAGAAATTTCTTATACACAAAACTCTCTTTCAGCTGGCAGAGAGTTGGAACAGATCCAAGTCATGTGAATGCCAAGTCCTTTGAACAAAACCAGCCAGTTCTACATTCCTAAAAGGTACAGTGTAGGTATTGAAAATCAAAACAAACTACTTTTAGCCTTGCAGAGAAAAAGTTGGGGGATGGATGGATGGATAAGCATGCTGGACAAGGCCGCTGCTGCAAGGCACCAAGCTGTGTGAAGGGTGGCTGGAAGCCGCTGCGACATTGCCTGGGCGCATCCTGCCAGCAGATGACATACAGCAGGCAGGATGTCTCCGGGACTAATGAGGGGATGCACATACAGAGCATCACAGCTACTTAGGCTGCAGAAGATACTCTTCCTGACTTCATGATCCGTTCAGTAAGGCAAGTGGGTGAGAAAGATACAAGGGAAAGAGTTGATCATGTTTCTGCGCCCTTGGACATCCAAGCCTCCTGTAGCAAGATTTAATCTCTCTGCCTCCTCCGGTTTCTTCTACCTTTTTCCCTTCATGAGAGTGATTTTGACAAGAGTCTGGACAAAATCACAGGGGAGGAAGGTTCCCCTGTACCCATGTTTAAGTTCTAGAGAGCAACAGGTACGCAGCAAAGAGTCATCACATTGCGTTCAGCGCATGGGCTAGCGTTCTGGCTGCTCTGGCCGTGCCCACGCTTCCTTTTGCTTTTTGCTCTGCAAACTCTTTGAGACTGCCCTTGTCTCTTAATGACTTCATATATGAATTCTCTATATGAGCTCATGGATATTACACAGTATACTCTGACCTCAATAATAGTCTCTGTATGCTAACTTAAGGGGCTAATTATGAAAATTGAATCTTTCTTAAATGACATTGTTTGTGGTAACTCTGTAGAAGTTGACAAATTAAATCCTTAACCTGAACTATTGAAAATCTAAATGAAGACAGAAAGGCAGGATGCACTGAGAAGCCTGAGAAAGGATTTCTCTTGAAATTTAGTATGTGTTATGGTTTTCTTCTTTGGGGTATCATAGAAAAATTAATCTTCAGGAGGGACTTGAGTATGAAGAGATTGGCAAATAAGCACAGCAAGAACATTTGACATGTAAGGTAGAATGAATAAGAGGAAATGACAAAAAAGGAGAAGAATTTTTTGAAGCTTAGCTCATTGACAGGGTAAAGGTTTGCTTGTGAAGGGGAGATAGAGGAGGAAATATGATGGACTCTGATATTCAACGTGTATTATTTTGTGTATGTGAACTTATATGTTTTCTTCTTCCTAACATTATGTGTAATTGAGATATTCTATTTCATGCTGATAAGGATTCAAATTTATAATAGTTTTAATTTCTAGTCTATTATGCCTGTTATGCCTATTATGCCTATCTTAGAGAAAAGCCCTTTCTCACCAAGCCGATGAGCATGCACTGTTCACGGCTTGCATGCAGAATATCTATTGATATGGTTAGGAACTACAGTTTCCAGCACCAAACCAAAAACCTCTGGATCATTCTGATGCTGAATGCATGAAAGTTCAGCACTCAGACTGATTGCAGCATATGACCCTGAGAGCTTTAAATGACCTAGTAAGTATTCACTACAACACCATCAAGTAATGGATGGAAATTGGCTGAATGGCCTTTTTCAACATTTGCTAGTAAAACTAGCTCTTTATAACATTGAGAGCAAAAGCAAACCAATATTCTAGTGTTGCTATTCAGTTTATCAAATATTATTGTACAATTTAGATTCTTTCTATCTCCTCAGTACTACCTTTTGGAGCTATAGGGTCCCATTTTTCTTGTATCTTTGGGCAGTAGGGAGTCTCTCCTATGGCTTTATTCAGGGGCCCATTTAAGATGGCATCTACATTCATAAAGTTAAAAGGGAATCCTGGATGTGTAATAGGAATGAATGACCTTTGGATGGGTGTACATTTTTGTGAGTACATGTGTTGCACTCCCCTCTGAAAGACTAGTTTCAAATATTGATAGAGAAATAATTATGCACAATTTTTTATGATCTCATGAGATAATGATTAGAATTTGGTCTGTACCCAGTTTAAAAAGATAAGAGAATAGGCTTTTAAACATAACCATTGTAAATGAAATGAAGTATATATGGAGTTCAAAAACTCAGATATATCATTACTCTGACAGACTCCGGAATTCTAACGGAATTCAATACAACTATGTGCGATTTAAGGAATTTAAAATATTGAGCGTAAAACTGCAAAGACATAAAGGGATAATTTGTATAAGCTGTCAGTCAGAGTGGAAATACATGTTTTACAAATTTTTCCATTTGTCATAACTGAAGAAAAAGAGGAGAGACATCAAAGCATGCTTTTGGAAATGTGGTTTATTTTAAGGGCAGGATAAATGAGTTATGACTCACAGGTTTGGTAATGAAGAAAAGTCTTTCACCTCAAAGTCCTTGATTTAAATCCCAACCCAGGTTACTGTAGTCACTGTTACCTTAAGTCTGCAGTGAGTCTTTGTGATTTGGCACTTGGACACTGGTACATAATGATAGGATGCCGTGATGTCCAGTGTGAGGTAGTTAAAATAGGAAGATAGGCAAGTGGCTAGATGTAGAGACTTCGTTACTTTCTGATGTCCTGCAGTAAACTAAAACTCTTTGGGTTCAGTGATAGTTCTCCAATATCTATTCTGCTTGTCCAGTCTTTCTCTATTCTAGACTTCTACATCATAATCTTTGCCGTGATCACTGTGAGCCTGGAGGTCATCCACAAGTATGTAGGTTTAATACCATGAGAGAGAGCATACACCCAGTACCTACTGCAGATCATTTAGAGCCAAACGCTGTAATACAGACTGGCTTCTTTCCTTTTCTTGGTCACGGTATAAAGAAGATTGTCACAAGCAGACATCATGTTTCTTTTCTGCCATCTAAGGTTTGGATTCATGGGTTTGAGGTTGCCCAAAAGCCCAGCTGAGTGAAGGCAAGCCTGAGTCCCAAAGCTCTGTTTATTTAATGTACAGCTGAAACTTGCAGTTTGCTAGGAATGCTTCTGTCTTCATGAACTGCTGCTCCAGTCAGCTTGCTATATTCTGATTTCTTTCTTTGTTTGACTGGAAGCATTAACAAATGGTGAAGATATAAAATATTTAAAGCCTATAAGGCACTGCAAACATCAAAATGATCTATTTCACATGTGTGACATTACACTGGGTCTTTTAGGGCAATGTTGCAGTTTGTTAGCTATAACCAGAACTGCTGTTTTCTTATATTTCACTGAAACCCATCATTGAAATAATAAATTTTGGAATATACTTTAAAATCCTAGTCTTTCTTTCTCACTTGCTTTTGGGTATTGCATATTGGATTCCAAAAGAGAGAGAAAATAAGAGATTTACTGCATTGCTTAGTGAGTGACTGAATATGGTTGTGCTGGAAGTAAACCTTGGAAAAGCTCTAAATCCCTCCACTCATTTAGATCTTGCTGTTTCAGTATCTTGTTCAGCTGTCTGCATGAGCTGAAATATTTTTATTTTGACTTAAGAAGAGAGTATGTCACCTTAAAGTTATGAAACTTCCGTTTGGGCCTGAAGGAAACTCATTAATGTCCACAGCATGTGGTCTTCTCATGCTAAGCCTGTCGGACTGCCACCTATCATCAGCTGAGCCTGAAAGCTTTGTCTAAAAACAGCGCATGGGAGGGTACATATATAAATTACTGAATCAAAGAATATCACTGTCCCTCTGGGCAGGGAGGAGAATATTTGAATCAAAATGTCATTTAGGCTTCCCCTGCCCACTGCCTAGTTAAAGCATATTTAGTATTTTGTAGCATTTTATTTTCCTTATCTGCACTCTCTTCCTGTGCTATATCTTTGACCTGAGTTGCCTGGAGTTCAGAGAACAGAAAAAAGTAGTGGCTTAAAGTGCAGAAGAACCTAATAATGAAAAATGAAGAAGAATTAAACAGGATTGTAATAAACCCCACTAAACTGGGGAAGTCCCCTCTTAATAAATCAGAAGAGCAAGGGATTCAATAATGAATCAAAATACATTTCCTGTGTCATTACTAATAACACTTGCTTGAAGGAAGGCTTTTTGTAATAGAAAGCATTGTTAATAACGAAGGCTTGTTGTGGCTATTGGGATTTTTTTGTTAATAACAGTGGTGTCAGTTGGCAATGGGTTTCCTAGGTAATTTTCTACATTTCTAATTAAGTAATATTTTGAAGCTACTGCAGGGACATATACGCTCAGGTTTTTGTTGCTGTTGTTTTTCCAATTACCCTCTTCAATGCAAGAGGTCAAAGGATAAATATTTGACCTGATAGAATCTCCTGTGGGTCCACAGTGGAAGTTCCAGCTCGTTTCGTACCAGAAATTCATCAAGGAAGGCTCTTAGCACAGTTGCCAGAATGCACATGTGGGTGCAGTGCACAGACAGGATATTGTGACTACTTCAGCACAGGAGTTTGCATGGGAGAGGGTTCTTCCACCCGTTTCATAGGTCATTCTACAGCTGGTCAGGTCAGCTGCTGGGTCAGGCTTTCAGCTGGTGTAAAACAGCATTACTCCAGTGATATTGTGGAGATACAATGACAGGTGCTAACTGAGACTCTTGCACCCTTAACATCAATATATATGTGAGCAGGAAATCAGAAAGTGCAAGGCTGATAAACCCACAGGCTCCAGCTGGCATGTCTGTTATTGCTGAGAGCTTTATTGTACTACACTTATTCTTACAGATATCTTGTAGCTTCAGTCCTTGCATTTCTCCTCTGTACTGTGAGTTATTTTGCCTCCTTTCTGTTCCGCAAAGAAATTTACTCTATCACAGTTACAGGTGTAACCTGATGTGTCCTTGTTTTCCTCTAATATAGGTCCTAACTGTAGGTATCAGAACACTCCGTTGAAACTTTGTTGTAATGGTCAGTAGCTGACTTGTTCAGACTTGTTCAGATTCAGATTGCTCTGACTGAAGTTATCTAATTTCCTTTCAATTTGCCCAGCAGGTCCAGGGCACTTCACTCAAAGTCTACCTTTAAGTTGAAAGTTTCAGTGCTTCCAGGCTGTTTGGCCCATGCCAGCCCACTAGACAGGCAGCCTCATAGTCGAGAGTGTAAGGGATTATATTGGTAAATGGTAAATATATACATAAGCTAAACATGGAATCATAGAATTATAGAAAAAGTAGTTTGGAAGAGATCTGCAGAGGTCTGCTTTGAGCTTTCTGCTCAAAGCAAAGCAAATTTCAAAGTTAGATCAGGTTTCTCATGGCCTTTTCTAGTTAAATTTTGGATATCTCCAAGGATGGAGATTTCACATCTCTGGATAACCTGTTCCAGTGTTTGACCACCCTCATGGTGAAAATTCTCTTTATGTCCAATCAGAATTTTCCTTTCTGAAACTTGTGTCCATTCCTTGTCACTGTGCACCTCCAGGAACTGTCTGGCACCATCTTCTGTATACACCCTTTAGGTAGTGGAAGACAGCAATTATATCCCTACCAGCTTTTTCTTCCCCTGGTGAAAGAAACCCAGCTCTCTCAGCCTCTGCACATGCATCACATGCTCTGGACCCCCCATCTTCTTGGCTGCCCTGCCCTGAGACTGGACTTATGTCAATATATTCCTTGGACTGAAGGGGGCCCAGGACTGGACACAGAATGCCAGATATGACTTCACAAGTGCCAAGTAGTGGGGAGCAGCTCACCTTTTCTGTCCTTTGTCATTAGATCCCCTGGCCCACTCAATGGCTGGCTCACATTTTCCTTGGTCTTCATTTTGCTGCTTATATATCTGTAGTAGCTCTTGTTGCTTTTCACATCCATCACCAGTTTCAACTCCATCTGAGCTTTTGCTTTCCTAATTCCATCCCTGCCCAGTAGGAGCATGTCTGAACCCACCACTCTATTGTGCGGGAGAAGAGAATTTGTGCGTGGATGCTATACCATCTGTTCTCAGGCCAGAAAAAAGGCTTGCACAGTTTTTTTCTTGTACAGTTGTAGCCTTAGGATCTGTTCTTCTAGCCCTTTCGTGGAAATCATCAAAATGAGAGGGAATGGGGATTATTCCACATGGAATGAAAACCAAAATTGAAATATCAAAATCTTCTGAGATTGACTTTTCTCTGTGATTATCTTTCTCCAGTCTTACCTAATGTACCTACAGACATAAGGGTTCACTCCAATCAAAGGTTATTACTTTATTACTTCAGTTGTGTTGAATCCTAACACTACTTTTTGAAAGAAAATAAACAGTTATTCTGTATGTCCTGGCTGCACTAATTTATACAACTATCAGCAGACTTTTCTACCTACAGCAGTAGAATCTGAAGTGAAAGTAAACTGAGATTGAAGATCTTTTATTTCATATTAAAATTAGTATTCATCCCTATAAGGAGGTGTACAGGGATAGATATTTCTAGCAGCTTGACCCTTTCTACTGTTAAAGAGTACTGTCTTCTTATTTCCTGACTACCTGAGAGGATGAGGACTAACCGAACATGAGAACTGAAAGGAAGAGAGCAAGAGCCAGTCCCTTTATCTCCAAAAAAGCTTTTTCTCAGAATTTCTAGTTCACTGGAAATTTTGGAAAAGAATGCTTCAATTTGGATTGAAATCAAATTTTGAAAAAATATGAATGTTTTCTGAAACAGAAATCCTGCTTTTTAGCTAGCTTTGTTCTGAGTAGATACCAGTCTTTCAAGATATAATCATTTGAATTGTATTTTTTATATATTGCAGGTAAAAGCTAAATCCTCTATTGAGTTACACCTTCTATAATTGAGTTAATTGACTTCGGTGATATTGCAGAGGGCACAAATGAAAGCATATTGTGTCCACTTGAAAACTACTGTTTAAATCATTCATTCATTCTGCTGAATAGTGCAGTTCAAGCAGAAAAGCAGGAGAAAGCTTCTGTTTTCTTCTGCATGCTATACATTTGGATGTTGATCTCTGGCACAGAAATATCTGAATATTTAAACATCAGAAGAGGATGTGTAGTATCTTTTCTGATGAAGATTTTTTGCTTTTATATTTCTGTCCTGTTTAATTGTGTTTCTTCTTGCAAAGAAATTTTCTTTTGAGCATGTTTCATAGGACAAAGAAGAAGAAGAAGCTTGGCAGTTTATTAATTTTACAACATTTCTTGGCCTGATTTTCAAATATAAAGAATAAACACTTTTGATTGTATAATTTATCTGCCATTATCTTTAGACTTATCTGAGTATGAGGTACAATATGCCTAGTTAACTACCTTCATATTTCAGCATTGTATAATGTCTATGTGATAATTATTTAAGGCTAGATTCTTTCATGTTACTCAGTTGTATCTTACTCTAAAAGTAGCCCCATTTAGGGGAATACCTTATTGTGTGGGAAAGGGATCTGTAACATGACCCAAAATAATTGTGGAGTCAGTCAGGACAGAACCACGGTCTTATTATGCCAAATGGCTTGTCAGGAAGACATATTGTCACCAAATTATGATTTACAGTTATTCCTCTTGAAAAATAACTAAAGATAATTTACTATGCATAGAAATAGTTTGGATCCAGCTACATTTTGGGTAATTCAGTTTATGTAACATTTATTCAATAGTCTTACTAATGCTCATATTTCATAGTCAGGCCCATTTTTGGCTAAAAATGATACCTATATATGGTATGCATGACTCTGTATATCCAAAGTTGGAATGGAGTGCAAGACTTCTTTCCTCTGCCTAAGTATAAGACTTAAATAGGTGCATTCTTTTTCAAAAAAATCGCATTCTCTTTATTGCTAACAATTCATTGTTCCCCGTACTATGGGTAATTAATACAACAACTGCAAGAAGAATTTATCACTGATTCTTACTATTACCAAGGAATTGCAGTGTATTTATTAAGACAAAGAAATATTTAAAACATAGCAGATTACCTTATATTTCAAGTTGATTTGTCTCACTGTTAGCATCAAAATTTGTCCTTTGCTCATCTAGATAGCATTTACTAGTGTCTTGTTATTACTGTATGTTAGACAAATGTCCAGAAATCACCTGAGCAGCTACAATATTTTCACTATTGATTACATAATGATTTTCTGTCTCCTTTGTTTGGGTTGTAACTCTACAAGAGTTTCAGAAATAAACAGCATAAAATTTAGCCCATATCTAGCCATAAGCAACAAAAGTACTAGCAGTACAGTGGGTAAAAAGGATTAGAGGATTATATGTCTGCCTATCTGTGCATTTGAATTTGTCTGTTATCATTAATCTCTGCTTTTCTGCCCATTAAATGTTGCCAGTGGAAACACATGTTTTTATCTTTTCTGCTCATTAGTGCCATTTTTATATGTCATTCAGTAAATTCAGATTTCAGAGAAAAAAAAGGAAAAAAACAGAAAAATGAGGGTACTGATGTCAGAGAACTGATAATATCAGTGTTTGTAAGGTATGCAAGGGTGCAGAGATGTGGAGGTTCTGCTGTGTATCTGCATGTCTCTCTCTTCAATTTTCTGTTGATGTCTCCTCACATGATTTTTCACCAGCCATGATCATCTTGTAGAAGTGGACAAAATCTTCCCTAACCTGATTCTCCTCCACAAACGTTAAATCTTCCTTGCTTCAGACTTTCCCTCTGGTCTCAGGGGCCTGGGATTGCTGAGAGCTGGTCTTACCAGCTGGCAAAGAAGGCACTGAGTACCTCAAGTCAGCAGAAGGCCCACATTTTCCCTAGTCTTCCTTTTGCTGCTGAGGTACCTGTAGAAACCTTTCTTGTTGCCCTTCACGTCCATCACCAACTCCAGATGGGCTTTGGCTTTCCTAACTTCAATGCTGTGCACTCAGACAGTGTCTTTATATTCCTCCTGGGTCATGTGTCCCTTCTTCCACCTCATGTATGCTTCCTTTTCTATCTGAGTTTTGTCAGGAGCTCCCTGTTCATCCATGCAGGCTTCTGCCCCCTTTGTTTGATTTCTTGCTTGTCAGGATGGACCATTCCTGAGCTTGGAGGAGATGATCCTTAAAAATCAACCAGCTCTCCTGAACCCCTCCTACCTCTAGGGCCTTATCCTACAGAATTCGTCCAAGGAGATCCCTGAAGAGGACAAAGTCTGCTCTCCTGAAGTCCAGGGTGATTCTGCTATTTGCCTTGCTCCCTCCTCTCGGGATCTTGAACTTCACCACCTCACAGTCATTGCAGCCAAGGCTGCCCCCCGCCTTCACATCCCCGACTGGTCCTTCCTTGTTTGTATGAGGCTCAGCAGAGCATCTCTCCTTGTTGGCTACTTGACCACTGTTGTCAGCAAGTTATCATTCATGCACTTCAGAAAGCTCTTGGATTGCTTGTGCCCTGCTGTGTTGTCCATTCAACAGATATTGGGATGGTAAAGCATCATTATTTATTTTTTATCATTAAGTAAGTATTGTGGCAGGACCTCAGATGTGGCTTTACTGAATATTGGATAAGCATGTATCACAGAGTTGATTTGTGTCTAAAGGATAAGGGAAAGTTTGTGGACATGGAGAGAAAACTTACAAGGAGAACTCTTTGAGCTGAATATTTATTGAAACAAGGCTGGAACCATCAGCAAAACGTTGCCTACTGTTGAATTCAGAGAAACAAGTCTTTGTATAGTCTTTGTCAGGAAGCAGAAACACATTTAACACACCAGACTCACTATTAATGTCTACTCAAAATGGAAACATTTTACAGAGCTCTGGAATTTGGCTAACATCCAAAGGCAAAAAAGGGTTAAGAACACCCTTTGCTATGTTCTTTGGTGTTTCTTTTCAAAACTGCTAATTGATATTTTGACTGTTACTAAGCAAAACACTGGATAAGTAACACATGGGGCAAATTCATTTTTGATGTAACTCTATTAGAATAGCCTGACTACAGTGAAGTAGTGTAAGGGATACATTTGGCTAACAGAATTTACGTGCTGTCTCACAAGGACTTGATGTTTTTCAAGCTATGTAATTGGAAACCAAATGATTACTTCAACAGGTCAACAACTGTCTATTCCATGAAGTGCATATCATATTGTTACAGAAACTATACGTGATTTTTCACGGTGCTTCTGAGATTAAGCAAGGTCACAGAATATGAAAAGCTAGAAAAGCTTGTGGTGCCTTCCTTATCTCTGCAAATGTAATTTCACCATGTATTTAGCACAGCAATTTTGAATATATTTTTTCTTGCTAGTTCCATTTTCAAAGTATTTTAGAGAATCTGTTCTTGCAAGGTTGGTTGCCACTGAAGCAAAATATATGGCTCTCCTAGTGAAAGAAGAATCTTATGAGATGTTTTTGAATCTTCTAACTACACATTTTCAGCCCCTCATACATTAGTAGTCTTATCCCGCTCCAGGCTGTATGAAAATCCCAGGTAGAAGGACAGACTTCTCGTGGGCCTGGAAGAATTCTCTTCTTTTCAATCTGTTCTCTCAAAAATAGGATAAATTCATTCATGACAAAACTCAGTATATGCCACCAGGGAGGAATGTTTCCATATATTTTCATTCTGAGAGAATTTCTTCAAGATAAGCAAGTATTTTATACTTTTGTAGATATATTCTTGAAAGGTGAAAAATCAAGGAAGTAGAGATAAACTAAAATAGTAAGAATCAGGAAATAAATGGTAAGAAAAAAGGGATATATTAGAATGGCATAAATGTTTATTGTTTTTCTACAGAAAAATACACAGATATCTAACAAACAGCAGGAAGGATAATGCTCTAATTGACTACTGAGTTTCACTATTCAACTGTCATTTCAGGCCCCTGTTTCTGACTAAGGAATGCCAAGTAATAAATTGCATCCAAGGTTTGAAATTGAAGCTGAAAGATCTATCCGGGGTGTAGTTTGGATTTTCAGAAAGGCAGTTTTCCAAAAAAATTTGCCAAATCAGCTTGTACCTTGTTTTAAAAATACCTGGTCTCCTGTTACTTTTACTATCTTGACTTCCCACCTATATCTGAATTTTGTTCTGAAGAATTGTTTTTTTCCATACAGAAATGTAGTATGATTTTGAATAACAGGAGGAGCTTTACATATGAAGGTCTTAAGTTGAAATTGGGTTACGTATGACGCATGGAATCCTCAAGTTGTGTATTTTGGTTACGCAGGAAATAAACAGCATTTTTTTCATTTCTAACATAAGAAACTGTAGACTAGAGATCAGAGGGTGGGTAACAAGAGCAGATAGCTATAAGGAATATACTACCAGTGTGAAAGGAAAAGATTAGTGTGTGGTAATAAAAGCAATTATTATTTAACAGTATATGATGATTTTATGAATAAGTTCTATGTACTTTCTTGTAATTGCCCAAACACAACAGAAAATATTTTCCAAAAACCTCCTCATAAATGCATAAATATATTCCTATCAGCCAGATGATACCTAGTTTAACCTGCAGAATATTTCTAAGTTAATTTTTGCTGAATCACTTCTTCACATGAGAAACTTTAAACTTGAATGGTCCAAAGCTGATTCTCTTATTTGCTAGAGACACATACCAGCTAAACAGGTGAGTCAGGGTAAATTTTGGGTAAATGAGTATATCCCCAAAAAGTAAGTAACTACTTCTTGTATTGATCATGTCACAAAGAGTTGGAGAATAATCAAGGTAAATTCATCTCACTCCAATAATTGTTATGGATTTTATTTCACAATGTAGAGTAACATTTGTTGGTGTGACACTACTATGATGTACAATACAGACCCCAACAATTAAACACCCAACACAGAATTTAAACAATGTTTCCTACATGATTAGCATAGGAACTGGAATGCAAAATACTTGCCCAACTAGAGCATACTGTTCTGGCAAGAGCCAACACATAGTAATACTTCTCATCTAATTTATTATACACACAGATTTGCACTTGCCTTTTCTAAAGTGTAACCATTTTTTATGTGAGCAGATTGGAAAAAAAAAAAAAAGATTGCCTGACTCTTCCATTTGAGATAAATTACAATGGTCCCAGATACTTATTTGATGAAAATTTTTAAAAATACATTAGTCCATTTTCCCTGAACAATAGAAGACATTAATCAGTAGTCCCTGTACTAGGGGCAGTCCAGGATAAGGAATAATGTGAATCCATAACCGGAGAGCGATGTCTGAGGTAGAATGTCAAGAAAACTCTAATTCACATTATGTCAGTATTTCTGGACATTGTGATGTCTAGCTCATAACTATATTCTCTTCTGCAAAATTCCTGTGGAGTAAGTTCATCCTTATATTTTTATAATAAAAGGAAGAAAGAATATTTTTCCAGTAGCATATTGGATGTCTTCTTGTTGGTATTTTAAAAGACACAGTGAAAACTTACTTAAACTAAATAAGAAAACACTGTGGATGTAAGATAACACTGATGATTACCAAATAAGAGGCTATATCAGCAGGATCGATTTTTGAGTTGTGCCAACATTTGCTGAAATTCTGATAAGTTCATTGCAGTACATATTATCTCAAAAACTGGGATTCACAACATTAAAAAGGTCTTTTCTACCAGTATTACACTGTAGAAGATGAATCCTCCATTAAACATTCAACATTTTGCATACGAAGACCCTTATATTTTACTTAATCAGGGAATTGATTCAAAACTTGCTCTTTACACATGGCTGATCACCTCAATAGATTGTAAGATATTAAATGTGTGAAACAGTCTATAAAACAGCTCCAGCCAATTAATCCTAATTTCACAACTCCGAAGTGGAGTTTGAAAAGTACCTACATCTACTTTAGTAGCAACCTTTCAGATATGTGTACTCTACCTGCCAATACCATTTATTGCTACTGCTATTTAATTCCTCTTTTATTCAAATTGAATACTTTCCAGTCATTCAAAAACTGAATTATGTTGCTTCTTCTTGCAATTGTCACACTAGTTAATTAGCTCTTGGCGTGCCTGAGTGTCTGAAGAAATTGGGAAAATGATTTGTAATTGTTCACTGAAGTACAAAGAGGCACTTAAAATAAATAAAGCCACACAAATGCAGAAGAATAAATGTGTATTTCAACCTAATTTAGGCAGATGTTCTATTTCATCAGCAAAAAAATAGTAAGGCTCATTTATTTTATATACAAGCTACGTGTTCACCACCTCTGCCTTTACCTGAGCTTAGCAAGGTTATAAAACATGACGAAAACAATGAAAAAGAAAAAAAAAAGGGATTTTATAGAAGCAAACTGGCAAATAAAATTTTAAAGGGTTCCTCCTGCCCAACCTCTAGCATTAAATTGATTCTTATTGCTAGTTTACCTTGCAAGTGTGTTAATCTGGATGTATTTAAATATTAGCAGCTGGTAGGTCAAGATTTGTGAAACTCTAAGCTCCTAGTGCTAGTTTGTGGGTCCTTTTAAGGTAACTGAATGTGTCTTCTTTGACATAAGTCAGCGTTAAAACTAACCAAAGTCATCAGAAGAGAATTTCCCTGTAACCTTCCCTCTGGTAGTGATAGGATTTGAGAAATATGAAGGTAGCAGGCAAATGTCTTCTCTTTTCTCAGTCTTCCTATGAGTGCACAGGGAAGACCCAGCAAGCTTTCAGTGAATGCCAGTGAGGGATTTTGTCCTTCCTGTTGCCCAAGGGAAGACAAGGCTTATGTTATCACTGTAAACAGTGTCATGTTTGTGATACCTGTTTCTTCTTGTCAGCCAGCACACAACCAATGTTGATTTAGGTAAATTGGGAGGATTACATTGGTGCAGACATGGTTCAGTTCAGCGTGATGACTTTCCTCTACAGGAAATCTCAAAGGGCATCAGTTTCGAAGGGTGGTTTACTCCAGCTGCTTATTAGGCGGCTTGTTTTTCCTTTTTCCCATGTGCATGGGGAGAAGGGTAGTGTGTATGCGCCGAGAGAGGAATAGAGCCGGGGATATAGGAACTTCGGGAGGGCTGCTGTTCAGTAGCTTGTTTTCAACCAAATGTTCAGTGTCGCAAGGAGTCACATAACTACAGGTGAGGATGCCAAGTGCCTTGTTAATGCAGAATTTAACATACTGCAACAATGGCGTCCGATAATCAGCTTGACAGACCAATAGATTTTCCAATAAAACTGATAGTGTAAGTCTTTTTATTATTATTATTTAGATCAGGCATTGCAGCCTTTTGATGAAATTAAAATCAGTCTGGAAATAAAGCCTCACAGTTTGAAGGCGTGCTTGTAATTTTGGTCACCTTGCCTAAGAATTATCTCTGTCTCATTTCCTGTCGGTGGTCCCCCCTCACTGCAGTTCAGATTTCTTTGAGAAAAATAAGCTACTAATGGCTCATTAATACTCGTAATTTGATCAAGAAAGGCAATGCAGTATGGAAAATTAATTTTCAAAAACAGTAGCAATTTCAAATAACTTTGCAGTATTTTACAGTTTAAATGTTCCAGCTAACAAACTGTCTTTTCTTTTCTAACTCCCTAAGTTTTATTCACTCCTACTCTATTTATGACTCTTTCCTGTACAGAATTAATGTATGAAAGTATCACAAAAATACTTATAATTCACACCATCTATGCTTCAAAGCGTATTACAATCTCACTGAAGTGTGTATTGTAGCTATTGAGGATCCATTGTACTGCAGTTGGACTGTAGTGCTCTAGTCCAAATGCACAGGGAGCCGAGGTCTCTGGAGGGCTTTCCGTGCAAGGCCTGGATTCTGTGTGCTCTCTGCCCTTCTGAGCTACATCTCAGGAGCAAACTCATTTTAGTTAAGTGACAGGCAAAAGCCAGTTATAATAAAATATATATATATAAACTGAGTATTTAGCATCTACAGGTACATAATTAAGTAGAGGTACAAATGGCAGCAAGTCACATTTGTTCCCCATTAGCTCATCAGCAGTCTTTTTTTTTCTAGATGGCATACTGCATCTTCTGCAGTAGAACAGTGAGTTGCTTTTCTAGAGGCATGTTTATATGGTTTGTGTAGAGACACCAGTGGTCCAGCTGGGCTAAACACCAGGACTGGAAGTTTGACAGGGGGTTATCACAGAGCATGGTTTTGAAGAAGCTATGGCAAGTCTGGAAGCATAGCTCCATTCACATGGCACTAAGTGTTACCAAGAGGCTGTGGAAATGACTGTACCTCCTGCATTGAAATCGATAGTGTGTACTTAACCAGCTTACAGTGGAGGTAGTTCAAAATCTGTGCACTACTCTCTGTGTGTAGTATGGACATGTCCCAAGTTGCTTTTAAAAAGCTCTAACGTTCTTTAGCTCATTAAAGAGCTTCTTACACAAGGAAAAGGGAAGTAATGAGGCTCAGCAAGCCAAGAAAGCAGAGAAAGCTRATACCAGAAACAGAAACCAAAACTTCTGCATGTTTGATCCATCTTATTCCAGGAAAAAGTTTTTCTGTTGACTTGAATGGATGAAATCATATACACTTTTATTTTTTACTCTGCTTCTGGCAACTGTAGGTGCTATGCCTTAATAAGCAGTTGTATGAGAGTGAGCCAGTAATAACCAGTAATAAAGTTGTTATTTTGGCATAAAATTGTTGTCAGTTAACTAGAGTTTAGGTTGGGTGTTTAAAAAATCAAAATATATTGTGTGGAACTTTTCAGCCAAATAGATTTAAGATACAAATGGAGTGTGACAAAGTACTCTGGAAAGAAACGTGGGCAGATCACCGCGTGGCTAGTGAAAATGAAGATGTCTCTTTAGAATATCTGCTGGAGCTACTGGGAGGAGAGTGGAGGGAGCATGGCAGCAGGTTTCCTTAGTAGATCTGGCTTAGAGAAAAATAACCTGCAGACACTTTTTATTTGAATTACCTCTCCCAGAACAGCTTTAACTCTGTGTTTCCTCCCAGCATTATTTCTGGGGCTAAGCAGTTTTTGAAAGCATGTCTGCACCACCACTGTGACTTGAAGCATGGTGCAGAAAGGGGAATGCTTCTCTAAGGAGGAAGTGCTGGCTTCCTTGCTGGCAGACTTTCTGTGCAGTTGGTGCGAACTTGCCTATGTAGATAGAGCAGAAGCTCTGCAGAATTTCTCTCTCAAACTTACTCCTCTTCTTGCTGTGTCTCCTCATCTTTGTTTTTGCTATCTATTTCTTTCTCTGAGGTTGCACATCATGTCCTTTTTTCCCTGTCGCATTCTAACAGGGTCGCAGACACTTTAAAATACATTGCCACACCAATACAGGAGAATATGAGAGACAAGGGAACACACTATGACTGAAGGATGAAATGAAATGTAGTTTGGCTACCACTGCAGAGACAGCTTTGATTGAAGTGAAATACAGGAAAGGCATAAGAGCAATCACAGGAAACTATTATAGATCTCCAAGGGCAGAATGAAAAGGCAGACTAGGAAATGTTTATGCAGATTGAGGAAGCAGCTTGTGGAAAGACTAGGACACTAGTCATGGAGGATATATTCAGCACTCCTTTGAGTCAAAATTGTAGTGTCCCTTGTGGGATTTTAGTGGGAACAATTTCAGCAAGGTTTTTCATGGACTGCAGGAGAGCTTTAAGGCATTACTGATATAAATGAGTTAGATGTGTTATTGTTCCATTAATAGTCAAGGAAGTTAGGTAGCAGGGGCGATAATTAAGACCAAAACAAAGCAAATAGTTTTTCTGATGAGAACAAATGGACCAATATCAGGGCATAACCATGACAGATGCTTTTCCTAGATACAGTTGCTTCATTAGTCTGCCACTTCTGCAAGTCCTTAAGTATTTCCAGTACCTTTGGCAGGGTCATGGAGCCTAGAACCCCAAAGCCTCCTCCTTTAAGCCAGTAACCCCAGCCCGCAACTCCTTTACAGCTGCTGTACATTCGTGTAACTCCATTTGTAAAATCTACTTTTGCTAAGAATCCACCCCATTTACTACAAAACATCTGACGAGCACTTTCTTAAGCTGTTAATATTGCAAGGGACAGTAGTTAATGACTGGAGCAATTACATGAGGGAAAGAAGAGAAATAAATGTTAAAATGTCTGAGGCACTCGTGTTTAGAAAGAATGTTTGTGAAAGAAATAAAGATGGATGAGAAGTCAGGTTTGCTGAAGCTTCTGCATATGTTTTCAATAATCCAGAATGAACTGTTATATTTGGCAGAGAGCCATAGAAATCAGAGGGTATAATCTCATAACTAGGAAATTAGGAACTATAAAATGTTTTAAATACACAAGAGGGAATAAACATATTTAATAGATTACTGTTCAAATGAGGAAAATTAGCAAGACAGTTCCTAGGCAAAGGGTGAGAAGGAGGAGGAAAATGGAAACTAACTGAATCTCCGTATTTCACACAGAATTTTCTGAATCACACTCTTCTGAGTATTTTGAAAACCAGGGGTTGGACAGCTTAAAAAAAAATAGCACAAATCTAAATTGTTTCTCAGCTACTTACATGATTTCTTTCACTGCAGTCTCTGTTGAACCAGTCCAGACAAAAAGTTTTAACAGTTTACGGAAACTTAAAGATAGAGTCTGTATTTATCATCTCACTGACGTAGTTGAGGTGAGACACAACATAACTTCAGTGCAGATGGCAGGATTACATGGATGTCTTTTATGACAGAGGATGCCATGACCATGGAAAATCTTATTTCTTGTACAAGGCTGATAGTAAGTGAACACTTCCAGTGCATGCATTTGAAATGTATAGTTTAGTCTGATGGATATTAAATGATGAATGAATTTTATGTGGTCCCAATAGTTTTTGATTTTATTTCTCAAGTACTTCTGAAAAGCCCTTTTGTAAAGGCTTGTGATGGAACAAAAAATAAAAGCTGAGCGCTGGCAAGTCATACTCAAGTGTGTCATGAGATTAACTCTGCTGAAATCTTTGCTTATTTGTAGATAGCAAAATTCAAGTAACGTGTAAAATGGGAAACTGAAATATTCTGAGGATGCCTGTTAATGCATGCACTGGAAGAGGCAGGGTGGAGTATGGACTTAATGCCTCTGAATTCMTTCTGCCACGCAGGCCCTCCGGTGAGCTGTTCCTCTGTGTGTGACTAAGGTCAGATAGGTCAGATCAATCTCCCATTTTCAGGAGGAACTCATCAGAGTGATATTATCAACCACAGTTTGACTAAGGCTTTTTGAAGTGCTCAAAGCAGAAAAGAAAAGCACTGTCATTATTTTAAAATGAAAAGTGGCATAACAACCAAAAAAAAATACAATATGGTCATTGTCTATCTCTTTTCAGTAGACAAGATTCATAAATTGTATTAGCTTTTATATTAAATCTTAAGTTAGGCTTGGAATGAGATGGTTAAAGATACTCGATGCAAATTTTTCTGAAACAGGGCTATTTCCATCTTGATAATTGAAGGCAGAAAATTCTTAAAGTCCTCTTTTTTTTTTCCTTGAGATTTGAGATTATCGCTATTTTCACCTGTTTCTTTTTATCATTTCTGATCTAGCGACTTCTCTCAGTTGTGCATTTTAAGAAGTACTTTCCATTTGTGTGATGCATGTGAGAGTTGAAATAATGTTTTAAAACAAAAATTCTGGTAGAGTGGACTGATTTCAGTGTAAATCTTGGTGAATAACATTTCTTGGGAATTGTTGACTGTGTGAACACTATTTTATGTTTAAAAACTATCAAAGGAGAAGAATAAAATTTGAGTTCATCTATACTTTTCACATGCTTTATATTAAGCATCTTATTAATGCTTGGCTAAACCAGACTAGAGCATCCAAGTATGTTGGGCATCCCTCTGTCTATTATATGCTTATAGCTTAAATGTATATGTGTACTAGGTGCAATTCTATTTTAAGGAGAAGCTAACTTCTGTAAAACTGTATGATAACCATTATCACAAATATAAATGCCCATTTCACTGATAAACAAGATGTACTTTTTGAAAATTGCCCAATACTGTGAATTCTGAGAGCCTTATAATATTAGCCTTATAATAAAGATGGTACTATTAAGGTATGTTAATGTTGCATCTTGTGAACCTGTCCTTTACTTTTTTAGCCAGCATCTGTGTTAAACACAACAGTTTCATCTAAGCATTTTATAGTGTTTAATAACCTGTTCCAAATTATGTATGAAGTAGGAGGGAGGAAGTAAGACAATAAATCAGAGATGACTGGTGTCCTACATAAGAAAACTTTATTGTGAGGGCTTTAGCAGGATGGATTAAGTAGTTAAAGAATAACTTGCTGCCTAGAAAAGCACACTTTAATTTTTTTGACTAACGGACCATGGTCAGCCTTCATAATTTTTCAACACATTGCTCATAGTCATGTGAAGTTGATAAGTTTATGAATTATGGTGCTTAATATAGTTCTACAAACTCAAAGTGAACTACTTACTCATGAGCTGGGACCACAGTCTGGAAATCATTGGTCTTTTCTGTTCTATGTTAATAATTCAGTCTACAAGTTCAAAAACTGATGCTATTTAAATTGAAACTGAAATTGAAAATGCCCCAAAGCCATGAATTTGGAGCAGAAGATGATAGCAGAACTTTACTGAAGTGTTTATTTTTATTATAAATTAGAAGTATTCTATATAATGGGATTTTTTCTCCTTAAATTTGTATAAATAACAATGAAATCGTATCTATTCCTGGATTTATCTAAATGTATGTATCACTAGACTGTCAAAAGCCCTCTAAACACAAAAAAGTATGTACTATTTTAACAATATAATATTTCTTTAAAGCTGGGAAAATATACCTTAACAAAATTTGTCCTGATGCTTAGGAGGATATGCATGATTTTTTTTTATAACACTTTAGTGGGTTTTTTTCCCCCTTACTAGACTAAAACCAAAATATATTAAAGTACTCACTTCAGCAGAACAACATATTTTGGATTTGCATATGCATGTTTTTACATTAAAAGATGCTTCTATGCAACTTCTGTCCAGACTACTATGTGACTGCTCTGATCAATTACAGCACAACTCAGTCAGTGAATAATAACTATGAAATATTAGCACATAACTGTTCCAATCAATTTACTCATTAAAAAGCTTCATGCATAAACACTGAATACTATACACATTTAAGAAAATAGCAATATCCTGGCATATGTGGCAGGTTAAACTTCTCTAATGTAATCACTATGAATTATTTGCTCCATTCTTCTCATTGTACAATGGTTCTGATTGAATTTTCTGTTGCATAATACATGCTCCATCTTTGCTTATATGTTATGGCAGTTAGCTTTCTCTTGAGAGAAACAAAAATTGATATTTATTTATATTCTGACTTCTAAACAGGCAGAAAGAAGCCGCCTAAGCCAGCTTCTAAACTAATTCTCTCTGATGAACTGAAATGTAAGTAGAGTTGCAGAAAATGCAGGTTTAGCTTAGCTCAATGCAGTGACTTGTACTGTTGTACTCCAATGGCAGCCACAGGGGAGTAGTGTGTCAAAATCCTTCTTGAAAGGTTAGGTTAAAAAATCATGATTTAAAAAATGAATCCTCCCCAAAGAGACATAAAATATTCTACAGCTGCAGCAAATGGAAGTGGGACAAGACAGAAACTTGATTTAAAAAATTGCAGAAAATGAAGGATGAAATGGTGAAATTTACATATAAAAGAGGGGAGGCAGAACTCGTGTGCTGGGTCATGATATTCTAGTCAAAGTTCAGATCTCCCTATTTGGTCAGAAATATGATCACTACTGTATGTTAGGAGAGTTTCAGCAGGAGAGAGAGTCCAAGAAGTGAAAATATATAGTAGAGGCATCACATCACACTGAGAGAGGAAATCCAAATAGATATTCAGAGTCCAAAGGCATGAACACTGTCTTGAAACTTTTGATTAATTGCATTCTGTGTTGTTCGTCACAGCTTGGCTTCAGAAGCCATCAGACATGTCTATTTTGAGTGAATTTATGAATTACATTTGAGCTGAGAAAGAGAGAGAGAAAATCAGACTTTATAGGGCATTTGGCAGAGCAAAGTCTAATATCCTTCACTGCAGTTTTAAACCAGTGTATAGTCTGTGAAATAATTCTTGCTACTGTACAGTGATAAAATTAAGCACCAGTTCATGCAGAAAATACCAGCTTGTCTCTATTGCAGGAAGCAGACAAAGAGGGATGGATCAGCCTAATCAGCACCTACAACCCCTGAAATAATTTTTTCCCAGGGTATTTATTTAACCCCTTACTCCTAGGCAGAAATGGTTCAGAGATCAAAGGGCTGTAGCAGTGCCACATACTATCCTGTTCACAGCATCCGTCTTCTGTAGTAACCTAGCAGCTGTTTCCCTGGTTCTCTACACCACCCTCCCTACGGCTTCCTTCTTTATTTCCCCCATCCCTTGCAGCCAACACAGTGCGCTCGTGCTGTGCACATCTGGCTGAAGCAGCAACCCCTCCGCGTCAGGCTGGCACAGCTGCTGCTTCTAAACGGGAGCTGGCCAGGCAACTGCTCCTGATGATTCCTGACAGCTCTTTTCCACTTACTGCTCCAGCTTTCGTGCTCACCACCTGCTCAATCCCTTCCCCAAACACCCTCTCTGCTCATACCTGCACTCCGAATCCTCTGCTCCCCGAAGCCTGCACACTGGAACAGTGCTAATGCTCTTCTCCCCTAGCTAGTTCCCTACCTCTCCATCTCAACAGCTACCACTGCTATCATCCCTGAATTTAAAATAACACACCAAGAAAGATTAGTTGTCTTGCTCCCTATTCTGCTATGTTCTGATTCAGATCATGTGTCTGTAGATTAATACTAGAAACTGGCCAACCCAGTGCTGAAGTGCTGAGCTACCTAATACAGCTTGGAAATTGGGGCCTTGAGCTGATTATTAGGCAACTACTATCTCTTATCCAGTGAAAAAGATAATTCTCGTAGTTGTGCCCTTTCACTTGTGTTGTGATGGGAGCTCTCAAATAGGTACAGTTGGTCTTGTTAAAGTTTGTTTGCATAGTAATGAACTTGGGCAGCAAAACTATTAAACACTGCATCAACCACCTTCCCGCTTTCTGAGACTTTAATGTGATGCAGACTTTGCTTTGGAAATTCTTCTCCAGTTACTGTCTTACTGCAGATCATGACTAGTCAGGAATTTTATGACAATTGTTTTTCATTTTGGTGGGAATTGCTTTCCCTTTTGATTTCATTTGGACAGGAAAGTGTGTTCCAGAACTGAGATTTTTCTCGAAACCATAGAAACACAAAACCCTGGTAGTACCTGGAGATTAGAAAAATCACCCAGGATAGAGGGAAACTCAAGTTCAATGATAAATTCTGAGTCAGGCTAAGAAAGTGAGCATCAGTATTCTGTATGAAGTCCATATCACTCCAGGTTGAAAATAATTAGGCTTACCTGAATCTTTTTCACTTTAAAGTAGTAAGAAAATAATTACTGGGCCAGTCTAATTCTTCAGTCTGAATTGGACCAGATCCAAATATCACTTCAACTAGATTTTTCTGTTACCCAAGCAAACCCCATGATTACTACAAGGTGACCACTAGTGTGGCATATGCCTTCCCTGGGTGTCGGAGGACGCCGGAGTGGGAGGCGGGCCCGGAGTAACGATGAGTCTCAATATGAGTATGGTCGTTCTCCCCTTTATTAGAGCTTACACAAAGTATATATATCGACAAGCAATAYGCATGCGCTAGCAATAGTTACATGATTGGTTACAGTTTCTGTCCACGCGCATAAAGCGGATATATGATTGGTGCAAGGTTGCTGTCCACGCTCCGTCGACATTTATGGAACCTAGTTCCGTCCAGACTTGTTTACCAGTTTTGTGAATACCTTCTTTTGTAGTGCTCAAGGCCGCTGCAAGGATCGCTTGCCTTGGCCTACATTCCTTCCCCTACCCTGAAGACAGTACCCTGGAGACGGGATTGCTCATCCCAATCAGATCATGCCCTCTCTCGCTTAACCATTCCTCCACACCTGGGTTTTTCCAAAATGCTGGGGTGATCATATGTCCTTCCAATACAGATAAGGAGCATTTTTTTGAAATGTGAAAAGAAAAAAAAATTGAGTGAAAAACAAACACTCTCTTAACACTACAGCATATGGTCTTTCTGCCTGTGCTTTTTGTGTATACATTCAAAACCCTGAATGGCCAATAACCTTTTCTAACTGCACTAGTTGACTTAAATTGATTAGAATTCAGATTAATATAGGCTAGCTTGTATATCTCATTCTCCAAAATATAACATAATGTAACATTATAGCCTTTTAAAGCCATCTCGGTGCAGTGAAGTAGGAACTCCAATACAGTTGAAGGGATCAATCACTGGTTCAGAAGTCATAACAGAGGATAAAGTAGGGACACAGAAGCTTTGGCAGAAGAGCTTTTGGCTTTTTCATGGTTGCCTGGAGACTTGTTTTCATTTTCCACAATACAATACTTTCAGCTTTCTTTGATCAGGTTGCATTTCACAGAAGACCCCAAAGTTTTAGGCCTGGAGTATAGTATGCACCACTCCTTGCTAATTGCTGTCTGTATTGTCTTCTGTAGAATATCATATTTTATATATTTGGTAACATTGAGCTTTAAGCAAGCCAAGAAGGAGMGAGGTAGATGGAAGATGGGGTATGAACTGCATTTTCCTAATAGGTTTTAAAAACTGCTATAGCCAATAATATGAGAACCAAACACAAAAGAAGTTGGATACAATCTCTGTGAATGCTGTCAATATAATCAAAGAGCAAGCAGAGTGTTACAGCATCCTACACTTCTTAAACTGATTTTGAGCATGTTGGTGTTAATGGAAAAACTCTTTGAATGGGCCTTGGTTTGGGTAGAGGAAAAGTTTTGCTGAGCAGTTCCTTGGAATATCATGTGGATTTCCCAGCTCCCCAAAACAGTTACCTTCAGAACAGTATAACTGAGCTCAGAAAAGCGTGTTGCTTAAGTTTACTTTAGGTTGTGACTGTGATGTGGATCCTTTTGAGGGCAAGCAACAGTAGAAAGAATAGGGAGTACTATGTGGAAAAATACAGAGAGCAGAAGGACTGGTATGATTTTCTTCAAAGCAGCCTTTGTTGACACCATGAAACGTGACTCAAATGAGTAGACCTAATTCTCACATCTCCTGATTTTCAGTTCCACTGGCTTCCCATCATTTTAGTGAAATTAGTTTCTTAGCAGGGAATGTTTCAATTTTCTTTCCCTCATTCCCACCAGTATAATGATTCTTTACCATCTTAATAAGTACAATGAATGTGCTCCATTAATGGACAGGGGCATTAGAGAATAATGTCATTTCTGAAAACTSTTAATACATTTCACAATTAAGAAGGCATTGATTCAAGGTCTTTTTCAAAGAGGAAAAACCCAAGTCATTTCCCTAGTGACATTTACTGCCCTATGAGAAGTGGATATTCTAGTAAGAATGTTTCTTTGATTTTTCAGCTGTTGGTTCATTTGAATAAATTGGCTTTGCCTGATCTAAGAACCTGCCTGAAATGCTCTTCTACAAATAGCAAATAGCTATTTGAATTGGGGTTAATTGTGAATTCCAGCGCAAGGGGTATAGAGAAAAAAATGTAAATGCAAGTGATTGTGTTTTTACATTTGTGAAAAATAGACCTAGTGCTATCAAGTTTTTGAAGCAGTAATTATTCKGTGTCAAAAACTTTCTCTTTGTTCCATAGCTTCCCCTCCTTTTTATCTTAGCAGATGGATTTTTTGCTTGTAGATCCTCAACTCTGCTCAAGGTGAGAACATAAAAACATCCATTCAACAAAGCACTGTCCCTTTGACAGTGAAGCACATGTCTGTCCAGTTAAGTTCAGATGGTTATGGCATACGTGAACCATTTGTAGTGCTAAATTCATGTAAACGCATCAGCATGTGATTTGGCATTGCGTTATAAGATCTGCCTTTCAGGGGGCTTCATGCTCAGGGAACTCAGCTCAGTGCATGAAGGGAGGAGTCTGCACCTGATTGGACAGACATACCCAAAATGCTTTACTGAAATGACAACAAGAAATAGTCCCACTGAAGTCAATCTGTGTGGACTTGTGTGCATGAAAATAAGCTTTTTAATACTTGCAGTACTGGAACCTAAAAGTTTCAGGTTCCATTTTTAGGACCTAATTCAATCTTAATGGGAACACAAAACTTCTGATTAAATATGTATTATGCTTCTTTATTTTTTCATTGAAAATAAAATTTGTGGGTGCATTTACATTAGAATTAGCATTAGTTTGGATCAGGAGTGTGCTTCTGAAGGGAATCTCCTGATTGTCACCCCTTACTGAGCTTTGGTTTGCATCATGGAGCAGTCTCAGAGTGCATGAACTAGGCTCCCTTCAAATGAAAATAAACAGAGTATGCTCTTCAGGAGCATTAATTACGTATGACCAAATGAGTTCAGAGCAAGCCCCTCCAAATGGTTATAGTCTGGATGTTTTGTTTTATATCTGCTTATATTACACAACATTGTTTGCAGTATTGCTTCTATTGCACACACTAGCTTATGTGATCTAGTGATGAGTTTGAATGGACAAGATGATAAATGGAATTTTTTCAAGTATTCCTCTTTACAAGGAACAGAAGTCATTCATTTCTAGTCTCAGCTAGTGTTGCTCCATGTGATTTTCAGACCATTTGATGTCTCTAGGTAGCTTTGGTTGTATTTCCTGTGTTACTGCCAGCTACAACTGATGGTTTGTTCTTGGGAAACGTGGCATGGGCTAGAAACTTATCAGATGCCCACAGGGCTGCCTTTAACTTATCTAAAACTGTCAGCACATGCACCTTTAATATGGTGGTTCATAATATGCATAAACTATAGTCACAGCAGGCTAAATCACTTCTTATAAACTACAATAATTCCTGTAAATTCTATACATCTGTATTGTAATGGGCTGCGTGCTGAACACTTGTTCTCCAAGGTACGGTGTACTGGCAGTGTTCACTATGAACGACCGTCTTTCCCTCTCTCTTACTATAGCTAATACTACAGGAGAGGTTAACAGTTTAATTAAACTCTCATTATTTCTTGTCATGGTTGAGGCATCATCAGAGGACTGAGAGCATCAGGAAGATAGATAACTGTTGATTTATGTGATGAGAAAGACCAACATTTACTAATGTGGGGCAACACTCACAGCAGCAGACCATTTGACTCTGTGAATAGTTAAGATAAAAACTAGCCATCTGGAATATTCTTTGGACAATTTCCTTCAAACTCATTAGCAAGACAAGCCCTGTGCTGGTGGTTTTCCCCACCTCTTTTCCATATGATTGAGGTTGATGACATGCAATAGTCAGGATACATTGTGCATGTGTGCACTTCATTTGTTTTGTCATTGTGTAAAATGAGAAGGTAACAAGCAAGTATTCCATATAGTCCTGTTTTTGTTTTTCATGGTTAGTATGGATTAAATTAGTGATTTATCTAGACTTGTATAGTGTTAAATTCATAACTCATTACACATGAGAAACTGGAGCTTTCTGTGCTGAAAGCTAATGAGAATAACTGTTTCATTTAAGCATGGGAGACCCTCAGAAGATTTTTATGTTCTAAAGGATGGTCTTCTGAATGAATTAAAAACATATTCCCTAAATGGAAAAGCATTGGTTTTAGGTGGATATTTAATACAATTCAGAAAAAAATGACATTTCTCATAATTTACAATAACAAGTAGATTGATTTAAAGTTTTATTTTCACATACAGAATTTATTGTGGATTCTGCTTAAATCTGTATGCTTTTTATTTGTTTGGTTTGCCTCTGCTATCAGGTTTTAGTAGTCTGCCCATAAATGGTCTTTGGGATCAGGGCCCACACGGGGTGGTCTTTGGGATCAGGATCCTTCTGAGTGTCTAGATATTGTCTGAGAACCATATGGACACTATTGTCAGCTATTCTGACAATATTGCTATGGGGAAAGTTAGGAAACTGTAGGGGTCCCCATGTAATATGTCTAGAGTTGAGATACAGGGTGGTCAAATGATATGCCCAAGGTTATGAAGACGGTAGCAGAGCTCAGGAAAAAACATGGGGCTTTTTGAGGAAAAAACATGGGGCTTTTTGAGTTTAGGTCAAACTGAACTCAAATATTATCAATAGGACTGGCATTTTTCACTCCTGGATAATATCTCTGGACTACAGATTTCTCCTGTTTCCCTCTCTGTCTCCTTTTATATCATTTCTGGTCTATTATGCCCTGCTTTTAAACTTTGATTTAAGGTTTCCCCCAATACTAATTACTTTGCTCTGCTGATTTCATCTACTAATAGGAAGAGAAAAGAAATGTGTATCTTGGCTCTTTCAGCTTGCTATACCCTATTCCAGCTGTACTTGTTCCTAAAATTTTGGATCTTTTTCCATATGTACAGTTTCATAAAATTTGGCATATGAAATCTGAATTCATGTGGACATGTGCAAAAGTCCTTTAACAGATGTGAAAAACTCTTCCAGCTGAATGGTTTATTCTGCAGTACACCATGTGGCACTGCATACTGTTAAAACAGATGTGCCATCAAAGTAGTTTAGTGCTCCAGTGATTTATTATCTGCAGCTCTCCCACAGAAAGTCACTTTCTATTAGAATGTTATATAACAGCAGAAGCGCTCAAAATTCTCTTCTGAAATGCCTATTATGTTAAACGACTAAACTACTTAGAGGAGGCAGATCCCTTGTCAAGATATCATTGATAAGCTTAATTGTTATAGACTGTATGTAAATGAACATACTCCCAAGAAGTCCCAAGAAGTGCACAACCCTTGTTAGAGAATCGTCAGAACACAGTGTTTTAAAGATTTGAGCCTTTTGTCATGTGATAGTGAGATGTCTTGTCCAATCTCTCATTGAATGAATGTCTCCTAAATTGTTCAGAGGTCCTGTAAAATAGCTCAGACCTTTTACCTAAGCATTTTTATCTCCTTTACTTCTCATAGTCTCACTCTCCATACATATGCATCTTACAAAATGACTTTGACTTCCTGGATGCTGTAAATAAATATTCTGTTCCATAAATATTTTATTGCCTTTCCTCAAACTTCCCTGAAGTTCCTGGGGTAAGAGAGGGAGATGGTGTGAGACCCCTGCATTATGCCTATCTCTAATTGAGAGAAATACGGGTGAGATCTCGAACCCCACGTGAATCTCAAGATGTAAATTTCACCAGGGAGTTTGCCTGCACTTATGCAAAGATTGTACATCACATTGCTACAACTTCAATTCAGTYCTGGACCAACTTAAATCAATTGGAGCTCCCTGGTTTCTAAGTTTTATGTTCACAGTATCCAAGTTAACACAGTCAACCTGTGGACAAGGACAGGCTATGCTGATAAATATTTATTTGATCTCACTAGGCCTAATTGGTCCCAGGTAGAGTTAGTCAGAGTGCTTTGCCTTCTACTGGATGATTATGTAGTATTTCATTTCCTTTTCCTCTTTCCTGATGCTGATGCAAGTTTTGAGTTTGGGATTATCTTTAGAGGGTGGAGGTGGGACTTGGCATTGAATCCTGTGTATCTTTTTAGGTATACTAATACATTCAACTTTGGGTGAGTTTTCTGTGGACATCTTGTGTTCACTGGTTTGGTTCCAGAAAGTCAAAGTTTCATTCTTCCATCAGCAGGGAACAACAAAGCTGAAATTGCTTTTATTCTGATTTTTGTGGGTGAGGACTTGTGGAATACATCAAGAAGATGGGCCTCTGACTTCTTTGTCCATTCTGGTACTAAAGTGCTGCTGCTTTTCCCACAGATGGTCCAAATGTGTCAGCAGATTTCATGTCAGCCTTTTCTTGGTGAGATTTGTGAGAAAGCAGACATCTGACTTGAGGCAGCCCATTGCAAATGCCAGCCAGAGAGCAGCAAGCCTGTAGAAAAGACACACACACACCCAAGAAAAGGTGAGAGAGAGAGAGAAAGAGAAAATGAGCATTAAGTGACCTCTGGACCACTGGCTGGTGAATGTTGGTGACTGTTACTGCCAGATTTTTTATTTTCCTTTAATGGCATAAACATTGCAAAAAAAGATTCTTCTAATGTCTAAAACAAATTGTCATAGATGATAGGTCTGACAGTTACAATGTTTGAGAACTGGTCTTATTAAGAGCACAATTATGAATTGGCGTTGCAGAGAAGTAATTCCTTCTCCTTCTTCCCTGGATGATCATTTGAAGATACAGATCAGGAACTAAGTTGAAACTGCTTGTATTAAAATTTCAGAAAACTCACAGCAGGTTCAAGGATGCTTTGACCCCTCTTTTCTCTATAAAGCAGTTGTATTTGCCCCTTTACTTTCTTTCATTCCGTTTCTGTAAAAAGCCTTCTCTGCTCTCACCCTCCTGCCCTTGCCATTGTTAAGAAGGAGCTCTTATGATGAACAGTGGTTTTACTTCTTTCTCCAAGCGAAACTGCTAGTTCTGATAATGAACTGGGCTTGGAGTCTCCCATTGGACTTTAAATAGAGATCTATACCCTTTTAAACTCTGTCCTCATGTGTCTCCATTCTGGCCAATAAGAAAGATTTTGCTCTTCTGCTGTATCTACTGAGCACATATGTAATATCAACTTCCACGCAGCATTTTGATCCAGCACCTAAGAATCTCTTAAGCAGGGCTCAGACACCTGCTCCCAAACAACCTTTTCTGGCATTAATTGGCTAAAGAGGAGAGAAAGTATGGAAGAAAAACTGGTTTCTTTTCTCTGCTAACTTGAACGTGTCTAAGTAGAGCTGCTCCCTCCTCACACCTCTTTAAAATCAGGCTCCACAGGGTGTGGAAAAGGTGTGGTCAAAGGGCTGAAGAGGAGGAGGGGAGGAGTAATAAGAGGAAGAAAGCAAGAAGACAACACAGGAAGAGATTCAAGCAAGGAGTATTATTTTAAGAGTCAAGTTTTCAAAAGAATGGATGATGATTTCTGAGAAAAAATGAATGCTTTAACACATTTGGCAGTCTCACATTTAGGGCCATCTTCGCACCTACTGCAACCTATGGTTATGTCTGCCCTCACAAGACTTGAGTATTTTAGACTGGTATTCAAGGATGCCAGACCTTGACTCCCTGCTGTGGTCAGTGGAGAGAAGTAGTCATAACACCTTAGATCAGGCACCTGCAATAAAAAGTTTTTTATTTGTCTTTTGATCAGCTAGTTATACACCTTGCTGATCATTTATCTTTGTAACTGCACTTTTCTTATACCATATACTGCTACAGTAACCATTGATACCTTCACCATGAAAGTGGTCCCCTAATTTAAAAAAATAATGACTCCGGTGTTCACCATCATTACATTTCTTACTGCCGATAATTTTAACAGATACTCAGGGATTATTGTGGGAGTTTCAGTGAAGTACTATTAGAACATTTCTTCCTCTAAATGTATCTGTGTCCTGCACAACCAAATGCCATAAAACTGGTGCTTTACTGGATTGATATGCACATCCCAGTATATCAAGGACATGCATTCTGAAGAAGGTTACTCTTCAGAAGGTATATGTCCTTAACAAGGGCATATTTTCTCCTTTCATTCCAACTTCAGAGTCATACTGCCTGAAGTAGATGAATGACTTGTTGCATTTTTGCCCTGGAGTGGACTACTTAACCAGCACATATATATTAGAGCTCCTTCTTCAACTGCCTAACTCAGTGTTTATATTTCAGTAGCAGCAGAGCCCCTTGGGCGCTACTTGTGCTGAGTCCTCTCTTGATACATTTTACAATCCTAAACCGACGGACAAAGATGGGAGCAAAAGAAATTGTACTACCCATATTTCACATATAAGGGAGACAGAGAAGTGAATGTCCAGATGTTTAAAGGTAGTTGGGCTGCTTAGTAAGTGGAGTGTGGGCTGCTTAGTAAGTGGAGTTTAAGTGACTGCCTGAAGTCACATAAGTTTGTGACAAGGGTAGAAATGAGCCACGGTTTATTCTGATGATTGTAATAAAATTTCATTCTAGCCTAAATGTTTGAAAAAAGAACAAAAAGACCCCTACCAATTTGCCATGTATCTATCTGTTTTTTACTCCTGTTGATGTCTTTTGGATCTATTGGCCATATTTAAGAGAAAGGGGAGACAAACTCTGCTGGGTTTGCCAAGTGGGGAGCTTTCTATCAGACCTGTCACTTCTCTAGGCATTACAGAACCCAGCCACAAGCTACACCCAGGTTTCCTTCATTCCTTACTCAGAGGGCTGGTATCTATTGTGCTTTGGTTTATTGACTTCATAGGCATTCCAGTCATCAATAGCCTTCATGCTGTACTGCCTACCTACATTACCACAATTTTACAACTGAGTCAGCTGATGCTGCCAGTGTTCCTAACCTACTTTCTGCAGATTCTCCTGTTTATGTCTTTAATACATTACTATTCAAAATTTTTGGTTTGTTTTGCAGACAGAATATGTTAAGTCTCCCCAGAAATACCTTTGCACAGTAAAAACACTCAAATTTAATTCCAGTTCATCCAGTGCTAATGTTGGCTGTTGTGCTGAAGTCCCAGACCACTCTGTATGCTGCGGGGGGAGCTTGCTGGAGTGTGCTCTGACTCTGCTGATCCTAGGAAAATGCACATACTAGAGGAGGCAGGGAATGAGAAGGGGAAAGGCAGGGTATGCTAGTGCATGCCTGGGTTTCAGCCCAGCACAGTCGGATGTCAGCCAGAGTATGCACTGGACCTGGGAGCTCAGAAATGCCCTTATGTTTAGACATAAGCAGTTGAGATATAACCAGTACAAGCTGATGAAAATGAAAGTGAAGAGCTCATTCCTCTTGATCTCTTACCTGCAAAATATCAGCTCAGGAGTATTTTGATGTATATCACTCCTCTTTTACCATTTTAAAAGTTCTTGGCCTAATGACCAAGATCTCCCATATTTTATATACTAAATGTCTGTAATACAAGGAAAAAATGTTTATGTTGCAAGGACACTATCTGGTATCAGCAAATTCCTTTCTGTTTATCAGCAAGTATGATGTGTGAGTATAACATATTCTGTTGGTTTATATAGAATTGCCTTACACCATTTTCCTGAACTTCTGTGTAACACTTTATAGGATAAACATATGACAGAATTCTGTCTTTTGAGGATTTTATAGAAAACATTAAATAGACTAAACATTGCAACTGAGGTAAAATCCTGAATATAGCTCTTAATAACAGTTCTTCACCAACTGTAAGTAAAGCGTGCCTTGCATTTCCTAGTACATATGAATTCTGTGAATAAAAAAATTTGCAAATGGTATTTAGAATTCACTTAAATTACTTTAAACAAAAGCTATTAGTAAGTCGAATGGTGTGCCTTCTGTTCCAAATTGTTGCTGTTACAATATTCTGTTTCATGTTAATATGTATATTTCAGTATGTTAGTACTCATAAACACATTATCCTCTAATCATCTTTCACAGATAATTGTTCAGTATATGTAGTAATGTAGTATGATCATAATGTATAATATCTGTCACTTATTTTTTTTTAGAGCTGGAAATAATGCAGGCATCTCAGTCTCTTTCCAGGCTCTCCAACCTCTTTTCAGTGAAACTCTGAGCATACTGAAAGTAGAATTTTTGTCCACACTTTGGCGTGTACTGTTAACTTTCTAATGAAACAGGAAATTTGTAGCCCACAGAGATACTGAAATAAGCAAATAAATTATCAATATCCTCTCTATGCTTTGCACATGCGAAGATCCAATTTTCGCTGTGATTGAAGTTAAATAAGCATCTTAAAATCCACACCTCATTAATACTCCATGATAAACTTTCACCTTATTATACCTAATCACTGTTTAACTGATGATAATTAAAATGGCTAGCATTTCCTTAAGTGCTTTTTCCTAAAGACCTTTTAGCCTATGTGAGGGAGAAAGGTTCCACTGTTGGTATTTTTGCCATAGAGGTACCATAATGTAGACTATACATTAGACCAGCTGAGCTATTCTCTCGTGTAAAAGCTGGAAAAACACCCACCTCGATTCAAAGAGGTCCAGAGAGTAAAGCCCATCCCAGAAAGAACCAGCATCTCTTGGGCCTGAGCCAGGCGGTGCTTCAGCTCGCAAACCTGTCTTTAACCCGTGGGACTTTCATCCTTGTCCCTGCACACAGATTCAGTTCTGACTGTCTTATTTCAGACAGCGGTATCAAGTAATGGACTAAACTTAGTAACCACAGCTTCCTGCAGGCTGAGCTAGCTGAGCTGCCTTGCCTTTCTCTGCACAGATGCTGGTGCACTGTTTGTGGCTTTCTCTTTCTCCAGACTTCGCAAGGAGTTTTATGGGCTCTGGAAAGAGAGATGCTTAGTGTTCTGCAGATATTTCTTCTGGTTAATTGACTTTGGTGTAACTTTCATATAAGCTCTGGCTGGTGTCTTACCAAATGGGACTTTTCCTTGTGACCTCCCCAGTAAGACATCTCTTTTCTCCTGTCTGTTTTCTTGAAATGAGTAAAATGTTATCTTTGAGACCTCTGCTCCATTGTCAACTGTATCCAGTTGAAATCAGCCAAAGAAAGCGGGAACAGGGTCAGTGGACAGACACAGCAACACACTCATGAATAAGGTCATTTTATAACTATCATTTTTCTAGTAAGCCATGCTAAAAATTAGAAGCTAAAGTGTAGGGCTTATTTATGAAAAGTGTTACAGTTGTGCTTTTCTTATAACAGTGTCCATTTATGGTATTTTTTTAGCCTAGAAGCTTAGTACATTTTTTTTAACTTAAAATTATACCTTAAATTTTATTTTGAATAGCATTTGTTTAGGGGAAACCATGCACTGATTGGCCAATATGCGTACATATATATTGGTTTTGTCTGTGTTCTCAAAGTAGACTTGAACATAGTGGATAGTTTTGTTTGTATGCATGAGAGGCATTCTTGGCAAAACAAACCAGATCATGTGAATAGCAAGGATGGCTGATGGTCTGCTCCATCAGAATGATTTCTAATCATTTTCTGTGGATATATGTGCACTGGATATTTATGCCACTGGAATAGTAATAGCAATTCTTAACACAGAGTACCTTATTCAAGTGTTTAGGCTGGTTTCAGAAATAATTTTCTTGTCAGACTCATCACTGTAAACCTCTCTGATATGTCTGTACTGCCATATGTTGATTTATATAAAGTGTTTCCCATTCATGGTGAAAATAACCCAAATGGAGAGGCCTTAGCAATAAGCTTCACTTAATATCCTAAAACAGAACTTAAGTGCTACACAGATGCTTCCACAATTTGTCTGCACTGAAATGGATTTCAGCTACAACTGAAATAATAATAAAGATCTCTTCTGCAGCTTCTTAGGCAAGTAGATGGGATATATGTCTATTCTGTATCTGGTCCCATCTGATCATACTGACATTTTGACATCTGCAATTTTTCAGCATGTATCTTTGAAAAGCATAACCATTTTTTTTAAGACTATGCTATCATGACTGTGAAAAATGCTTGTTTCACGGGACACATACAATATATGGTGATGACTCTTTCATCAAGCTAGCATTTCTTTCTAATCATGCCATAAAAGAATATGTGTCAATGCCAGAAAAATCAAAGATTAAAAGCAGAGGAAGAAAAAGCAAGCACACTGTTACAGTCAGCTAGAGTTATGGATTTTACAATATTCTTTGATATTTTATCTTGTTATGTTAATGATTCCTTCTCTATTTTTCACTTGCTATTAAAAAGTTGAATGTAAGTAAAAATTGATCCAGACAGAGAATCTGTGTCCTTCAGACCTTACTAAAAGGAAAAAAATAAGGTCTATTACTTTTCCATTTTGAGTGGAATAATTTAATATATGTTTTCTTCTAGTTTGTCAGTAGAATTAGTCAAATTATGTTGTTGCAGCAGCCTTTAGCTAAATGTTATAAAGTGGCAGAACTCAGAGTCATTTTTATATTTATACTTTGTTGCAAATATATGACAAGTGCACCTTATATGAAACCATTAATGTTATAGGAAAAGATACTATCAAGTTCATTACAGTTGTAAGAGTCTTAAATTCTTTATTAAACAGCAGAAAGAAATGACCTCTTGTGTCAAGTTATTATTGAAAAGAAGAAAAAATTGTTTAACAGCATTGTCTAGAGACGTCCACTTGGAATGATGTTTCCATTGGTCAAAGAGTTTTAGAGATATGCAGTAAAAAATAATCGTAGTGGAATGAAATTCACTCCTAAAAAGAGGGTTAGAACAAAGTTTCCCTCCAGTACTTATATAAACCTTTTTTTAAAGGGTTAAATTGGAGAGTCAAATTGGAATTTAATGACACAGAAGGTGTTCCCACTGGCTTATTGTGGAAGAATGGATTTGAGCTCCCCAGGGAATATCACAGAACCACCATAGCTGATTATTTCATCTGGGGAAGGGCCACAGACCACAAATGAAGCACTGACAAATAGTGCATAAATATGAAACATAACTGGTATATTGAATGAGACTCCAACAAGTGAATGCACAAAAGATTTGAAATTAGCCGAAACCAGGCATTTTCTATGTATTGATTAAATCTTGCAATTAATGAAGACAAATCAAACCCAGCACAGTTTATAATACAATGGTATTATACAATACTTCTGACTTTTTTCCAAAGTCTAGTCCAAGGAGGACTTCATAATAAAAGATTTAAGAAGGGTCCAGGATGCTAAATATGAAATGAGTTCCATGACTTCACTGATATCATTGAACCTTCACGGTGCTACAGGTGAGGGGAAACAGCCTCAGGTCCTAATATCCTTATTATATATGGGTAATCTAATCTAAATCAAGGGAATCTCCTCACTTTTGGGCCATATTATGTTACCTAGTTAGCAAGAATTCAAGTTTCAGAATTGCCTCTAGAAATTTACAGTTATTGTGCAAAGCCACTTGAGACGATGTCTTTAGAGGTGTGCATATTCCTAAACATTCAGACAGCTGCTTTTGGAAATCCTGCAGGATGCCTGAATGCATCCCCAGGCATTAAAACATTATGAACCATTTCCAAAACACCAAACCCAGATTTTTATGATCACCTTTGTGCCCTTCTGCTACTCAACTGTGGTGAGCAGAGTCATGACAATCATTTTTAAACCGTATCCAGTGCTTTAGTACAGGTGTGGGTATGCTCACATCCTGCTTCTATTCTAGAGTATGAAGAACAGAGTTTACAAGAAAAATTTGACTTTGTTATCAGCCAGTGTTCAAGATCTAGCAAGCAGCAAATGTAAAATGTTTTAAGATCACAGAGCAGTGCTGCCCTTTAGATTCCTTCGGTAAATAACTATTACCAGTTGGCTTTCATGGGAGACAAGCCGATCAATTGTGTACCTGTATAATAAACAATGCTCTAGTGTTTGAACGGCATGCTTTGCCGAAATATTGTCTAGCCTTAGACTGAAACAAACACTCTGAAACTTCCCTTGGCTTGAAACAGTTATCTAGTATTTGCAATGCACATGTTTCTGGACATTATTCAGATAAAATTTCCTTGACTTGGGACTTAACATTCAAGATGGCCTACAAGATAACATCCCTGAGAAACTGAAATGAGACTGAATTCAGTTTGAATCCTAATTAGCTGAAATGGCCGGTCTGCCAGCAGAGCTTGTGTTGAGGAGTTGCACTGTCAAAACAATTTCCGTGTAATGCCCATGGAATTTAAAGCAAATCAGACATGCTGATAATAAAATAAACAAAGAATGAACAAAAATATGTGTTTTTAACTCAGACATGGTTCATGCAAGATTCATTGTCAGAGTCAGAAGAGGGAAAAGATCATTTTCTGACAGACTATGAACCTGTGTAGGCAATCTAATTTCACTTGAAAGGCTAAACTTAAAGAAGCAGACTTAGTAATGAAGTTTTATGTTTCAAAGAATGAGACAAAGAGGTCTTTTCTGAGATTGTCTCCTGACAGGAAGAAATAATTTCAAAAATACACCTGAACTCTGAGCAGATCAGGAATAAAGTTTGAGCTGTGGGGAGCAAAAGAAAGGATGCTGAAGAGAGAATATTTTTTAATCTTCCTCCCTCCTCTTCCCCTTTTGCCCTCCACCTATCTTTCTTTAGAGCATCTAATTCCCGAAATGAAATGTTAGTAAAAGAGCAGAATGTTTTAAAAGGTTTTTTTCAATAGCAATTACCCTCAAAAAATGCAATGCATAAGATATGATTTGTTTATATTACAGGGGAAAAGAAACACATAGAAGCAAATCCTCATTCGTAGTGGATTATCATAACACAATTTACTTAACAGAGCTATGATATTTACACCAGGCAAGGATCTGTCTCCTGGGATTTAACTCTTCTCTCATTTACATTGTTTTAAGCATGCCTAACTACTTTGCATTTCAAGGAGTTATTACGAATTTGCCACAGTGTTAGAGTAAAATCAGGGTGACCTTTTCATTGCTGCAGTGGAAAGACGTTTGTTTTCTAATACTGCTACTGAATAATCGCAGGAAAGGGAAGACTGACTATTCAGCTTTCCCAAAGTTAAAAATGTAGGCTATCTTTAAATTAAGACATGCAGTATGTGACACTTTTGTGAGAGACAAATGAGCCTGATACCTCTGGGCCCCAGAAGAGCATTCACATTTAATGTCTCCTATGGCTGGCCCTATATAAATCTCAGACCACCTGTTCTCATTTATTTTAGCTTGTTTCTGTGACTCAGATTTTGCTTACAAACCTTTCTTTCTAAAGTTATGCAGTTCTGTAAATAGTACACTTAACTCACAGTAGTCTTATAATCACCAAAGGAAAATGTACATTAAAGTTTATAAAAGAAGTCCTCATGGCTTACATATGCAATCCTTTCAACAGTTTTCAGCTATTGATCTCTCTTTATATAGATATATATTTATATATAAACAAACCCTCCCACCCTCAGTTTTTCGTTTATCACAGGCATTTCAAAGAGCAACATTAGCACATTCCCTACACATACATATCCAACTACAGATTTTGGTTCAGCTGCCTATTATTATGTAGATGCCATCAAAATTTGGATTTTCAAAGACTGGTTGGAAATTTTCTGATGTTGCTAAAACAAAAATGAAAAAGAGCTCTAGAATGGGTCAGTCTGGAGATATTCCCCCGGAACTCTAGGAAGTTTCCATTAGAAACGTGAGATAACTGCTGCCTACCTGCCTCTGTGCCCATCCAGTCCCTTTCCTGTCTTTTCAGAGTGTTAGCGGATGAGGAATTGGGGAGCCAGAACAGCTTCCATCTTGGAAGGAACAGGGGAGCAGATTTATGGAGAATCTTATGGTGTTTCAAAAGGAAAAAAAAAAAAGAAAATCATTTTTCAGAAATAAGATTCAACTTTGTATTTTGCTCTGTCTCCAAACTGATACATGGAAATCAGAGGCTTGCTCCATTCTCTCCCTTCCTAATTTCCCGTAACAGTCAGACATGCACACTTCATTTTATCTTCCACTGACACTCCAGAAACACCACCACTCATTCAGCTAATATTTTAGTCTGAAGGAGAGGACCATCCATTTTCCCTAACAAAGGCGCAGAATGACTCTGAATGCTGAGACTAAACGAGACTGTGGGACAGGAAACCTTGTTCGACTGCACCTCGGGATTACCGTGGGTAAGCTGTGTTTTTAAGCGCAGTCTTGAGCAAACAGTGGTATGTAAATTGCATGAGCCTGCGAATGGCCCAGGGAGGCATTGTGCCTCCCACCGCTATTCACATAATTGCTTACCAGCTTCCTCTTGCTCTGGGGGCATGATAATCAGCTGCTTACTTCTGTCTGTAGTAAACTGCAAAACAGCAGCTTAGGAAACCTAACATAAATGCACACTTGCTCATCTGCTTTGTTTAGCTGTTAAATCTTTCACATCACTCCTTATTTGATCCATAGCATGCAAGTCCTCACTTGCTTTTGGTGTCTTTGGACTCATTATCTCCCAAAGCCATGCAAAGATTTAAGTTTTATCTCCTTGCACACATATGAAATTCAAGTGAAAGTATAGCTCATAGTTGTTGTCTGCCTGATTGTTTTCTCACATGTGTGGAATGGGGATAGTAAAGCTTGCTCACATTTCTAAAACCCTTAAAACCACTGATTCTAAACTATATGTGTAGAAAATATCTGTATTTATACATTGTGCTTATATTATAATGCCGTAGAGGTTTAAAACATCCTCTATCATATACGATACTCAATCTCAATATGAGTAATGTTCAGTGATTTTCCATATGAAAGGGATAGAACTCCATAATGCACTATTGAAAGATAAGATGCTAAGAACTCAATGTAGTTAAAAGCTTGTGTCACTCCATGCCATAAAATTGGATATTTTATCCCTGAAACGTTACAGGCAGATCCAAAACCCTTTTCTAATTTTGCATGGAAACATACCTACTGTATTAGTAACTTGTTTCAAAATTTCTGGTGACAGTTAAGAGGCATCTCCTTTTTGGATTCTTACCCCCATTTGATTCAATTTTGAGTTAATTATTGATTAACTGAAGGAGTAATTCAGTAATAACACTGGCATAAATTTCTTGAAAGTATGTGACCCAACAGGAGTCATTTAAGAAGGAGTCATTTAAGTAATTAAAAAAACCCAACATGATTAACCTTCAACTTCGGTGGTTCTGTTGTTTTTACCTCCAAAGATTCTCCTTAACCCATGCAGCATTAGGTAATTGTAGCAGTGTAAAATCTCCCTGTAACACGGGGCATTTCCACAGCTTGCCAGAATAGGCCTTGAGGATTTCCAGGTTGTTTTGCTTTCCTTTTAAAGTCTTTCAGCATAACAGCTGTGATATTTATACTCTTTTATTCTAAAGAGCATTTTTCCCATTCTATATGAAGCTCAGAATGCTCCATGCTTGCTCCCAAGCACATCCTGACATTTTGAAAATGAACATAGGTCCCTAGAGGACACACACTGTACTCAGATTTAACAGCTGTTCAAGTTAGCGGTGTATACAGTCAAATTAAAAATGCATTAATTGCACATCAGGATTAATATAGACTGAAAATTCTCTGAAATCAGACCCACACAATAGCAATTCTTTACCCTGTCACCTCCACCTTCACTGAGACCATTACATGAAAAAGATAAACGAGCTCATATTAATTTCTTCAACCAGCACCAGCTTTGTAATTCTGGCTACAAGCTGAAAAACAGAGCTATAATGAAGATTGGTATGCTGAGAATTATGGCACAGATCCTCATAATGAATGTTGGTTATTTTAAAAGTTGCCTATTGATGAAAGCATTCTTACATGTGAATTATAGATATGCCAAAGTTAGTATGAGCAAATACTGAGGAGACAAAGGGGCAAAACCAACAATTCACAACACTTGGGTAGTGAATACAAAATGTGTATTTCATTTTCCAGAAGGATCCTGTGCAGTGTCTGTAGATTCCCTTTTCTTCATCATTTTCATCATCACTCCACATACTTATTTCTACACACGAGAAATATTGCTAAGAGTAGTGTTGACTTGTGAGTGGGGAGGGGACTTAGTTCATGTTGGTTGATATTGCTGTCTGAGAATGGTTTTACTCTGAGGTTTCACTCTTCCCAGCTGACAAAATTTTCTTATTTGCATCAAAGGAAATCATGACAAAAAAGTTTCGTTTGTTTATCTTTAATTATCCTATTTGAAAGCCTGAATTTGGTGAGTGCAAACAGATTATTGTACAGCTAGTTAATAGTGGAGCCTGCTGGAATATTGCTTTTGCAGTTTATATCTTTCTACAAAAACAAGTCTTTCACTACTTGAAATACACTATGTCTTAACCTTTGGATAAATAGGTTTTGCCACCTCCTGATGATAAATGATCTGGGTCTGAATGGAGACCTTTGCATAGTCTGGATCTCTGGATTAAATGTTTTACCTTGATCTCATCACTAGCCTTGGTTTCACTTATAACATAGTGACAGGACTGACTCATTTGCATATGATATTTTTACAGATACTAGACCAAATGCAAAGTCCTGTAACTTTTTCATAATTCATTTCAGGTGAAAGATAGTACCTCTGAAATGCAGGCCTTTGACTGTAACATATTTCTTTCAACTCATTTGTTCTGTTTCTAAAATATGGGCCTCTTGATTCAGATACTTGATTAATAAATATCGTCTGACATTTTAAGACATTTCCAAGGAAATAATAGCAAAAAATTGAAGCAGTGACATTTAGAAATATGGCCCTGAAACCTGTCATTTTACATCTCATTGTATTAAATATGTTTTTTTTTAACAGCAGCTATTTATTATTCACCCTGTCTGTCCTTTTCTGCATTCACATACCTATACTCCACAGAGATTTTGTAGTAGTTGTAGTTTTTCCCTATGGCTATGTCATGAGGACCATAAGAAAATATAAGAGCAGAATTATTGCTGGCTTAAAGCAGTTTGGATCAACCAAAAGCCCCATTCACAACTGATTATTGATTGGTATACTGATGTAGCCATTTCATTAATATGGAAATAAAGGAAACCATCAGCAAGGAAGAGGAAGCAATATCTGTATATAAGGGGATATTTTCAGTCCATCTTTTCCTTTTTTATTTAGCTCAAAAAATGCAATAGGATAATAATGAGGAAAGATCAAAGCGTGGTAGCTCTGTAATGTTCTACTTGATTGCTCTTGGAGCTATTTTGTAAAAGCCCCAAGAAATACAGTAGAACAGTTTTTTTAAGAATTCCACAAGCATTTGTCATTTATATAAAAAAAGTCTATAAACTATACTACAATGAACAAGACTCTGGGTCTAGAAATGACCAAAAGTTTTCTTTTTCATCCTTTTTTTGTACCTGTGCGCCATATAAAAGCATCAGCTACATAGTGGCCACATTATACAGCTTACTGGGATTTCAGCTAAACCACAGAACAAACATCTTGGGTGTTGAGAAAGAATTTATTTTCCCTTTAATTTTCCATAAAGCATAGGAAATGAAGATCATTTAGTAAGACACAACCCACTTCATTTAGCTTTAGGCTAATATAGAAAATATTAAATCTAATGTAATGAATGTTAGCATTTAAGTATACATCCTTAAAAAGAAAGTGCAAGAACATCAGAAAAAAGGGATATCAGTATTAAGGAATATAAATCTGAAGCTAGAACTGTCAAGCAAATTGGTAAAATCGTCAAAAGAGCACAAGGAATAAATCTGTGGCAATGGAAATAGGCGCATGAAAATGATTATTAGCATGTATTTGGAGCAAAAAGAACATTAACAATGGTGTGGGTCCCTTGACCAGTGACAGAATTGTCAAATTGCTTTAAAATGTAGAAGTGACAGAAGAGGTCAGTCAATATTTCTTCTACGTTCTTAGGAAAACAAATCCAAACAAGTAGATGTTAGAGGTGTTTGAAATGGTAATGATGATAAAACATTTTTCACTTCTGCAATGATTTGAGAGGATATCTAGCAGTAAATATTAAAATGATAGACATTTTGAAATGTGCATGTCCATGTATCTTCAGATACATGCATTCAGAAGTTTTGAAAGAATTAGCCAAGGAATTCTCTGAGGATTTGATGTTGCTTTTCACCACATTTTGGAATACCAAGGAGGTTCCAGAAGAGAGCTAATGTTATGTAATATTTTTAAAGGGCTCATAAGTAAATAATATACTAATATACTCAGTGTTTAGTAATGCTTATTACTAAACACTCAGTGTTTATTAATAGTTTCATTTGGTACCTTATGACATTTTGAGCAAGAAATTAAAGTGTTATGAAAATAATGTTACATAAATTAATTGGTCTAAATATTCATTAACTTTAGTTCTCAAAATATAATTATTTTCTCTTTTTTTTTTCAAGAATATTATTTTTAAAGGCTATACTCCTAACTGCTGTATAGGTGTTTTGGGACCTATGCTACTAAACATTTAAACAATGATAAAACAGAAACATAAAATCCTAATTTATAAGATTTGCAGGGGATGCAAAAGTAGGGAAGCGGTAAATGATTCTTTCCTCCAATCCCTCCACCGCAAATTTTTTAGAATTCTGTAAATATTAGATCAGGATTGTTCTGTTATTTTGGGGTCTTTTTTTTTTTTCTTAAACAACCTAAGTCTAAGCCAAGACTTCTTCTTGTCTCCTAAGAAAACAGAAGCAGTAGCTTTTAAAACAGGTATGTCTGGGGAAAGAACTCTAACATATTTTGTTTGGCACACTTTGGGCCAAAATGAACTATATTTTGTAATGTGAGGCTAATTTCAATATTTTAGTCATTCAGATAAAACATCCCTGGGGAAAAGTTACATGGCAGTTTAGAGTAGTACTTGCCTTGTGTTCTCAGGATATCATTGTGTCTGAAGAATCAAGAGAACTTCCCATTTAAGTAAATATTTCCTCACACCAAAGCAGATAAGTAAGTTCTTTGAAAATACTATGTTAGAAGTAAAATATCTTGTTCTGTGAATAGTCAATAGGACTGCATCCTAATTGAATCACTGAAAGATAACTTTTCCTTTGAAAGAGAGAGATCATATAAAGTTCCTTAATTTCAGAATAATCTTTTATTTCTAAAACAGGTGTTTGAATTGAGAGCTTTCTTCAGTCAGACAATATTGAACTTTACCAAATATGAGTCAATATGCGATTTATACAATGTCTCTGAAAAGCATGTAGATATAAGATAAAAACAAACACACAAACCTAAAATATACTGATGAAAGAAAATTAGCAGATACCTACAGAATTGCATTTTATGTAAGATGGTTTAAGAATTTTGGTGTATACACATGACTCTGGCCAATTCTTACTGATTACGCTAACAGTCTCAGAGCAACTGAAATATGAATCTCCACAGGGTTCAAATATGCAATATTGACTCACATATAAACTGCTTTTTTCACTAGCAAAGGTCTATTTTCATATCTGATTTCTTGGAAAGTTTTGGCTAGTTCTGCTAAGGAGCTTGGAGCTTAGTTATTGAAATATGAGCTGAGTGATATTTGTTATCCTAAACAGCTCAAGCCAGCATCTTTTGTTCAGAACCTACTGGACAGATATCCATATCAAAGTTCAATCTAAATGTAGTATTTTTTTTCTGAGTTCTGAGAGGGATTTTAGTAAATGAATGAATCTGTATAATTATCCCTTTTCTACTTTTAGCAGGGCTATAACTGCTTACCCAATAACCAGAAAGTTTCCTTTCTGAGCATGTTATAGCCATTCTTTTCCATGAATATTTATTCCTATGGAAAAATGAAATAAAATCTGTTTGTATTACTTCATTGCATCAATGCTTAAGCATTAGAGTTTACAACAGTATTATTGTAATGACAGTAATGTGACATGACAGTTGTTAATCTTATATTTTGATGAAATGGCTGACATGAAGGGATCAGGAAGGTAGGAGAGAAGAGCACTGAAAGAAACAGTTTGTGCTGTCCGCTTTCTTCTTTCTAAAGAAGAATACTTCTTCTTTGCCTAAAGATCAAAATTGTTCCTTTTGGGTTGTACTCGAGCATAGCAGATGCACATGGCACAGTCAGAGGGTTCTTGTCCTTCAGCTGTTCAACCTGGGGACCTGGCAGGCGCAGCCTGTGGCACCTTCAGGCCTTCACACCTGCGTTTTTCTCACATGGCACCAAGAAACAGAGGTGGATGGCATAGGAAATTGCTCGGAGTTGCAAGTAGCTGTGATCAGCCCTTATCTTGGTGTTTGCGTAGTCTGTTTTGGGGAGGTGGGGACTGTCTGAACAAGCAGAATGGGCTGCCCAAACAGCTGATCTCCACCTCCCTTCCATGCCAATTCCTTATCCTGCTGCTGGGGCTAGCTCCAAGGGTTGGATCCCGTGGGATGCCTAATTTCCTTCTTGTGAATGAGAAGCCACAAGCCATTTCTCCCAGAGGAACAGGAATTTCACAACTGGTGACTCAGTTCAGTGCTGGATGTGGGGCCAGTGTAGATTAGCTGAGTGATATAGGGTACTGCAAGTGCAGGCACAGTACCAGGTCTGGTACCTCAGCCCTAGTCCTGCAATCCTCACACATGCAGTTTTCCGTCGTTTCTGGTAGTTTTCCTTGGGGAAGAGTTTTGTGACGCGCCACTAGAGGAATCTTTCGGGTTGCGGGGTTAGTTGTACTGAACTCGAGAGATTACCATTTGTCAAGTGGGAATTTATTAAGGCTAAGAGGTTATGACAAAGCTAACTATAGCAAAGCCAGAAATAGAACAGAACTGAAAATATTTATACATATCAGAGCTCTACAGTTCAATCATGGGTGCACGATGCAACGACCGCTCTTGCCCTTGCCTTGAGGGTCACCCCTCCGGTATAGTTTTTCCCGGATTCTCAAGCAATGGGTGCACGGTGCAGCAACCGCTCTTGCCCTTTATGGGCCATCCCTCCAGTATAGTTTTCCCCAGTTTCTCCTCACTACACTGTTGACCTCAGGGGTGTCCCCGCTGACAGGTGGGTCCTCAGGTCCGCAGGCCAGCTGACCGTGGGTCCGAGTCCACGACAAATGTATGTGGCTTAGTCTCTTTTATACCCAGTCAGAACAATGCCAGCCCACAGCCATACCAAGGCCGCACAGCTGTAGTCAATACCAGCACGCACATCGGCAGGTGACCTGTGCTTAGCCCACAGCCCTGCTCGGCGGGTAACAGCGTGCCCATTAGCAGGTCATTCTGCGAGGAATGGCTTCACAGGGCGATGTCTGTGGTGTGGGCCTGCGGTGTCACTTCTCCTTTGTCTGGACTTGTTAATCACGTGTTCATTAGAGGATGTGCCCCCAGGCTACGGCAATCCCACAGTGTGGTGGCTCCAGCCCTGGTGCACTTGGGGTTTGTTAACTCTTGGGGAGCACCCCAGAGCAAATCCCTCTTCTATGGGCTGCACCATCTGGAGTCCCATGCTTACTTGTGTGGCGCCTGTCAATTTTAGGGTCAAATTACTTCCCTATTACTTCATTATTAAGATTTCCTTACTCATACTATTGATAAAGTTTCCATTGTTCAGAAATGGTAACAATTCTGAATCTAGGCATACTGTAGGGATGATTAGGTCAGACTTTCAGAATGAGTCCTATGCAATTATTTATACGTATACATAATACAAAGAATTAGGGACACTAAATAAATTTTTATATATATATATATATGTATATTTATGAAGTAGCTTCTAAGATCCTGTCTGTTTAGATATTTGCACGTGCACGTATGACTTGCCTTCATGTCTGATTCTAACCTTCTCAAACAAATCACACACAAATTTTTGGGGAGAATTGGCCTATTGTAAGCCTCTCCTTTGTTTTAAAAAGACTATTCCTTAATCAGAAAAAATAGGTTTGGATACTTTGGGTTATATCACAAGGAAAATTTAGATTTATAAGTCAGAGAACTATTCTGATTCCAACTCTGCAATAGACTTTATTGGATGACTTTAGTGAAACATGTTCTGATAAGTAATATATTCCTATTTCCTTAGCTTCTATTCTCTGTAAGACCCCTAACAAGCTTTGGATGGGAAATGCAAAATGATAATTTATAATACCATGGAAAAATGGAAATGAATAGTGAACATGGATAAGAATATAATGCAGCAACATTACCTAGTTGCATATACTTTGCAAACAGTAAAAAATTACACTCATGAGTTAGTGTTCCCAGTAGACAGACTCAGCATTTTTCATTGACTTTTTAAATTAAAATCTTGGCCCTGTGTTGTAATCTTATGTTTGTGTAATGGGACTAAATCCTCACTAAAAACACACTCAAAGAGCTTTATTCCCTGAGAGATGCTTAAAAGGGAGAGAAACATGGTATGTGAAGAGAAAAGGAAGACAGAAAGGTGATGGTTCCATGTATGTTCCTGAAGCCATGTAGCAACTCTGGGCTTTCAGTACAAAGAGACTGCTTTAATTTACGGTTGAGCTTGGAGACATCTTTATAGCTCTAAATCCTTTTTTGTGGGTAATACAAAGAGCTTATCTGAACAAACACATTTTTTAAACCACAAGTCACTTTAGGATATATACTCTGAATTCAGAAGTAGGAACTGAATTTACATTTAGGGAATATATACCTTAAGTTGGATCATTATGGAGTCAGAATAGAGATAAGTTTAAAGGTATACTTGAGGATATATATGTCTTGTACATTATCCCTGCCTCAGATTCCTGCCCATTCTTCACTTGAAGAAAAGAATTTGTCATGGCAGTGGAGGAGGATAAAAAGAAGATGGATATCTTACCTGGTGAGAAAGGTGTTCATTGCAGAATAGACAGTATTTCCTTCTCCCTTTGAAAACTGGTAAGAACTTGATAAGAATAAGATAAGAATAAGTTTTTATCTTATAATTTCTGATAAGAACCCAACACATTTTGAACATCACTGAAAACAAAGAATAATATTAGCAATAAAACTACAATCAATGCGTATGTATCTTTTATTAGAAACTTAGAATTTGAAAGTAGAAAGTATGGTAAAAGGCCCTGCAAGTGCCAAATGAAATAAAACATAGGATGCCAAATAAAGAAGGGACAGGAGCCCAGTGGGGTTCTCTGTGGTATCTCTGTGGTGCTAAGGTGTAACTGCTTTTAGTGTGGGGGGGGTTCTTCTGTTCCAAGAGTCTGAATAAAAGGTGAAATCTATGTTGCAGCCCATCAAAGTCATTTGTACAATGAGAAACAAAGGGAAGGTGTATATGTTGCCTACCAGTGGTAGGGGGAAAGACATGAGGGTATGTGAAAGTGCTTAAAAATGGAAAACCTCCTGGGATAATGGTTGGAGGACTGTGCAGAGCAGGGGGAGGCAAACAGGGAAAGGAAATCCAGTCTTGTGCATGTCCTTTTTCAGAGAGGGCCTTGAAGGTAGTTGTCATTTGTATTTTGTCAAATACTCTCCTGGAGAGAATAGCTGAGGCTGTCGAAAGCAGCCAAGCAACGTGGACAGTCAGGGCACCAGTGCTGTATGCACTACCTGGCCCTTTTGTGTTTAACAATGTCCAAAAGCCAGTTAAACTCCATTTGAGAAAGTGAACTCAGATTTTGTCCTTTTCCTACTGGTGTAGTGAAAGCTTCCTATTTTCTGGATAAATATTTTTTTTTGCTTCCAGGCTTTCATCTGAAGGTAAAAGGTTTTTCACCTGGAGCAACAGTTTCCTGACTTTTATAGAAGGACACATTATAATAAAGAAAGTACAATGAGTTTAGGGTAGAGAATGAAAGTGGTGATGACAGGCCTTCCCACTGTGTTCTGTAGGTAGTCATAAATGGAAACAAAAGTTTGTACTTCATTCATCTCACTGAGTTGCAATAGCCTTGAAAGCGGTAAATAAATTGCAATAAACTACTCTGAGGAATTCAAGACCATTTAAAAAACATAAGAGTGGCCATACTGGATCAGAGCAAATAGTTAGGTAATCCACTTTCCTATCTCTAACAGTGGTCATATTTTTAGGAAGAGAGTGTAAGAACAAGGCAAACATACAGGGAACTTTTGCAGATTCTGACAGTCAGGGACTTCATGAAAAAGTGGTGTAAAGCAATCACAAATCACCAAAGAATTACAGTAAGAAAAATTTCATCCCTTTCTAGCACACTGTACTGACTACTGAGCTCTTCGGCATGAGACAGCTTCTTGTTCTCCAGCTTCTCTCCTGTAAGGAATAAGAAATGGAGAGGTGGCAGAGTATAAAGCAGGCACAAAGAACAATGTAAACTGCATTTTTCCAATGTCCTATGGTCTACTTTGGTTCTTCAGGGAAAGCAGAATAAGTCATTAAGTACATTATTTGTCAATGACAAATAATCATTGCTATTTGTCCACAAAGTAGTCTCTAGAGCAGAACAGGTAGACATCAACCCTTAATTAAGACCAGGCATAAAGGCTTTGTAAGGTATAAATTCCATGGTGAAACTGTCTGTGTAGTGACATTCTTCTGACTAAATAATCTGTTGGTCACCTTTTTGAGAAAAATATAATTTATATGATGTATTTTCTGTGTGTTTTGTAATCCAAGCCAGTGCACAAACAGAAAGCAACCAACAGTTCAAGGTGTACACAGTTTAACTCAGACTCTTGGAATACATTAGAGATACCTAGTAAACCTAGTTCACCAGGATATACCCCAGGTGAAATGAAAATGAAACAATCATTGTCATTAAGAGTTTACAGAAGAGTGTGTTTTAGGGATATAGGTTGGATACCTACAGGAGGTAAGTTGATCCAAAAGAAATAAAAGGAAGAGCTGCAGATACAGTGGGCAACATGTCCCCTGAAAAAGAAGTGGGACTGTGCAGAGAATAAAAGTAAGAGGTCATTATGGCAGACTAAGAAAAGTGACATGATCGCTCAGGAAGAGTCAGGAGTAAACATGTTTGAAGCCTCTCCAACTCTAAAGTGATAAAGGATGAAACAACAGATATATGCAGGGATGCCCCATACAGAGAACTATGGTAGGTTTATCCTTGTATCAGCTTTCTGCATATTACCCCCATCTGTTGAAACACTGGATTAGAGAGGCTTCTCTTCTGACAGTGGATTTTCAGGAGCTCCTGCAAGATAATGAATGCTCATCATTTCTTGACATGGCATCAGATAAAGTAGGCTCGACGACAGTGCCTTGTCTTTATGCCTATTCCAGAAATGATAAGAACAGAGGTTACAGTATGCCTTTCCTGGAGTCTGAAAACTCTGTGTCACTGACTGATTACTTATCCCTGCTGGAAACAGGTGACTCTCACCAGGGAGATGAAGCTGGAGTAAATATCCCTACAGTGATTGAAACCCACTGGATGTATAAACATGTGACCACTTGACATGGTTATTGGTATATACTTAACGTAGTATATATTGGTGATACCTAGGATTGTATTTTTCTCCACAGTCTTCCCTTTCTGAACTTGCACAATAAAATTAAATGAGGCAGAAGGTCTACAGCAGGTCTTTTTCTTGGGATTAAAGGCTTCCCTTTGCATTTTGTACTAATCCAGCTATTCTGGGTAGAAAAAATGTGAGTAAGAAAGGAAGGCAAATAACAAACTTATCAGCTAAGTCCTTTCAAAGATTCTTTTTACTAGATTTTAAGAATGACTTTCATACCAGTAAGACCTTCACAGAAATATTCCACTAAAGATGAAACTTACCTACTTGATGGTCATAATTTTTCCCATCACTTTTTCTTATTGTTGATAGTATTATTTTTCAAATAAGAGTTTGGAATCTCTGATTCATCTCTTTTTTTTGCTGAATCCTGAAATCAAGTCATAACACTGAAATTTGAAGAGCACAACCCTCCTTCCACCAGGAAACAGATTACTGTACCACAGTCACCAAAATCTGCTGACACATAAATGGTATAAGTTCTTGAAAGTGTTGAAGTACATGGAGTTTATTAAAGTTCAGTTTGGTACATATATTCTCTCCAGCCTTCCACTTGTTGGGCTGGTCAGAATATTTTCTAGAACTGTGAACAGGCAAACTGTCTCTTTTGCAGAAAACTAGGCAAAGTAAACATTCCTAATTTGCAAAGTAAACTTTCCTAATTTTCTATTCATAGATATTGCTACGTTACAATGCTCTTGAGGACATGAGCAATGTCACCTAGATCTTGTATTTCAACCACATGTGCTATCATTAACATGAACTTCAACAGTTAAGCACAGTAAATATCTCTAGGTGATCTCATCCCAAAGTCCCGTTGTAGCCTAAGGTCCCAATAGTAGCCTTCTGGTATAGTGAATACTAGACATTTCTGGTAGGAGCTGCTTTTCCCAAGTGTAATTTTTTTTAAACAATGGAGCCAGCAATACTTTCTGCCTCTACAGATCCTTTAGATATATTTACTTCTCAAATTTGTGTTCAATTCACTGATCAGTTGTTTGGTTGGTCTTGCACATTTCTTCACTGAAAGTATCTTTAATTGGATTCTGATTCACCTGCCATTCATTTCAGTTAAGCTAGCATCATGATTTTATAAAAAAAATTACATAAGGCTGCGATGAACTAGTGAGATTATCAAAAAGGTCTTTTTTTGCCTTGTTTACTGCTTAGGAGTGAGCTTGGCAATTCTTCCCTTTTAGCACACTTACCATTCATTTATGTGACCCTGTAGTTCTTATGTGTCTGAACCTCATTAACTTCACTGGGATTGCTCCTGAGAATGAGGATGTCACATTCTGGCCCTGACATGACTTCCCTTAGTTTTTCCAGGCTTTTGCTATAAATTTGTCCTAGCTTCTTATTCAAAAGAAAACGTTGTTTTGTCCCCTTTTCCCCATATGAAATACTAACTAACTCAAGTTCATAGCTTTGATCCTGATTTAGTCTTATCAGCTCTGCCACAGTAATAATAATGACATGCTTTGATGACAGAAAAATGCCTTGGAGCCTCTTGTATTTGCACAAAGTTACCTCTTTTCCACAGCTACTGTCATAGCTCATCTTCTGAATTCACTAGAAATCATATACTGAGGGGTGCTTAAAATATCTGAATGGAAGAACTCAGCCTTACCGTGTGTATCTGAAAGTACATGTGTGTATTTCCAGAAGACTTTGAAATTGCTGGCATCTGTGAACAGACACGTTTGCCCTTCCAGCTCTCAAGTAGGATCTATGCACTGATTTTGGCACTAGTCTTCTGTAAAACCATCTCATCTCTTTGTGTTTCTGTGGAGCAGTTTGTACAGTTTCAGATGATATCCAAGAGGTTTTGCACAGCATCTGTCACAGTAAAGATCATGTCTGAAGGTGACTGTGTGGTGTCTTTTACATAGCACCCTGGCTCTAATATTGTTTGCTATCCATAAATGGCCTGTGCAAAGCAAATTATTTGTACAGCACGGTATTTTATTCCAGCTCAGAAAAGAGGCTGCAGAGAAGTGACAAGTTTTACAGCTAATTAAAGCCATTGCATCTTACCGCAGGTATATATGAGCACAATGTATGTAGTGTCTACACAGACATCCTCTTCTGGTGATGCACGGACAAGTGTTTGGGGAATTCTGCAAATGTTTGAGGTCTGTACCCTGAAATCCAAGGTAGAACCCTTGTACCATGGACATCTATCATATTGCCTGTCTGCAGAACAGTCTCTCTCTTCCTGTTGGCCTATGGTAATTAGGTATACTTATGTCTAGCCTTTGAACAGTGTTGGTGTATTTCATGAAATTATGGTGGGCCTCCTGCTTTCCTTAACTAGTTTGTGATGTTCCAATCCCTTTGAGAGACAATTGACAAGTTTGGTTATTTCTGTTTGCTGACTGAGCTTAGAAATGGACAAAAGAGCTGCTGGATAAGATTTGACTGATGGGATAAATAGAGAGAATACTGCTGTGATAAATTAAGAGCTCCACTGAATCTCACTAGCTATCATCTTCTTTTTGTACAGTATACTAAAATACCAGAAGTGGAACTAATGGAGAGCAGCTGGAATTGTGAAGGTAAAGGGAGATAATTGCTACATCTGTGGCTTGTAGGGACGAGGCTAGATAAACTTTTTAGAAACACCACAGTCCCAATGATGAATCAGTGGTGATTGTCAATGAGAGGTTATTCAAGGGAGAAAAAGCAGAAGCTGGAGGATTAGATGGGAGTAACAAAACAAATTAAGTCATTGAGAGATGAATTAAGATCTGTTAAACTTAGGCTAGAAAAATTAAGATTAAACAATTTGAACATTTATGCTTATTTTATGAAACAGTTTCAAATATGATGTATATGAAGAACTTTTGCATGTCTTTTTATATACTCTGAGTTTCAAAATGGCCCTAAAAGTTAACTATACCTAAGTGCTAGTTTTTAGTTAGGTCATTATTCAGCCCTGTCTCTTTTATGAACTACGGATTATCAGTTAGTGCCAAACAAATACTGGCATATCTTTATTTGATATTAAATGAAAATAGACTGGAAAAGATACAAGTAAGAATTATCTGGACAGCAAGAAGAGTTCTTTTCAAAAATGTTCAAGAAAGATGAATTCAAGCTGAAGCAGATGCAGTGTATCACTATTTGAAAGATATGTCATTTTGGAATGATATTCCAGAAAGCATAGTGGGAACAAGCTAATTTAAATATAACCTGAAAAATTCTTAAAAGGAATAGTAGAGCAAGGTTGCTCTTGATATCAGCAGACTAGATTAGATGACCCAAAAGGTATCACTTAGTCACTGTAGCTCTATCACAGTCAATCCTGCAATGTTTTCCAGAAAGCCAACTTCAGCAGTCTCCCGCACTCAACACAGGATGCCATCCTTGTGGCAGGACACTCTTATATTTAGGACCTAGTTCAGTGTTCCATGCTCCTGTCAACGACTTGCTGGGAAACCATATATGTCATTTATATATACTTTCAGAATTGTGTTCTCCATTCAGTGAGGATGCTACAAAATCACAGAAATGAATAGGAATTTAGGTTTTTATTTCTACAAGAGAATGGCCAGTCTTAGAATACATGTCAAAGATCAGGACTTACAGTAGGATATTGCTGTTTTGTTCCCCACCTCTAATTCTAGTTATGTTCTTCCATGTTTGAGAACAACCTCAGCCCTCCTGTTATTTTTAATGGGGATGCTCTTATATGGCTATATAAGCCATAAATGCCCTTTAGCATATCTATATGCTAGATGCATCCCAAACCCTATTTGGAGGAAACTGGTTCTGTTCATAGGTAATTACGTTTATTTCCCCACCTTATGAATAGATTGCATTGGCACACTGAGTAGCACCTTTATAGCCAGATTTTGTAAAACCCTGCTTTTTACATTCACTTTAAGTGCTCTTTAGCATTCTTATTTTTAAAGTAGCAAAGTAACAGGATTAAAATGTCAGACACAGACACTAATTTAGTCATTAACACAGTACCTTTCTCTTACCAGTTCTCCAGTAAACCTATAATTCATATCAGTGAAATTAGTACTCATTCTCACCCTTCTCATTCTTTTCCTCACAGAAGGATCTGCAGAAAGCTTTATAAAATATAGYCCTATATTTTCTTATAGCCCTTCCCTATAAGAAGGTATTTGTACGATAAACTGCTGATAAATTATTTTAGACAAAATAATTAGCCAAAATAATTTGTCATGCTTCTATTCAATCCTATCCTTTTCTTTCACTTAGTAGAAGAGATTAAAAAAAGAAAAGAAAACAGTTGTCCTACTTTTTGTTGATAACAGGTGGTATGAGGATGCTCATGGGATGCTGTGTATGTATCCAAGCTACAAGATCAGATATTTTATATTAAAAAAATGGTACTTGGAAAGAAGGAAAAAAAAAAAAGATATAGTGCAAAGGACATGCCACAAAGTATCACTGGTTTCTCACAGGCAGAATGTTGCCTGGTTCCATAAAGATTAGGAGATGCAACTTGATGTAAACCAGTCCAAACCCTGCATTATGCTTTGAGAGTTTATGGGATTTCAGCAGATGGCAGGCTAAACTGCTGGAAACATTAAATATTTTTGATTATACAGAAGAATGAACAAAGAGCAGTTTTGTATTTGTTATTTTCCAAACAATGGAACTGCTCTGAATGCTGCTGCCTTAGGTCCAGCTACTTCAGTTTACCTTTTTAGCAACTGTAAATTGACTTGGTCAATTATAATGTCATGAACAAACTCATTTGACTTGTTCTTTCCTGGTGTGAGCTGGAGTGCTGTATTATTTCAAAGAGGTCAGCTGGGCTGCCTGTGAAGGTAAGACGAAGCTCTAGAGGAAGAAAAAAGGCAATGATAAAGAAGGTTATTGAAGAGACTCAGGTGAATTTGCTGCTCCCTCCATCTTTTCCTCTCATCAAAGAAAAGGCAACAGCTTCTTCCACATGTGGAAGTAGGAGGCGCATCTTCTGCCCTTACTACATCTCCTCTTGGCCAAATAATTCATGAGGTTGAGGATTATTGTTGCTGTGCTGTGAACAGGAAGGACTTTTGTCTGTTTTATGTGGCAACATGAAATGATATAGTGTCAGAAAGTTTTCTAATCTATGTTGGATTATGGTCAAAGGATCCATATTTGTTTCTGGTATGCTTGAACATTGCAGTTAATACCAAATGAATGAACTGCAATGCAGGCACTGAAATCTTTAGACATATCTTTCGACTTCTGAGCCTGTACTAATCTGCTCTTCTTTCCCTTGTGCATCTGGAGAACCTAAGCAGCTCCAATCTCTGTTTCTTCTATTTCTGCATAGCCGGAACTCCAGAGAGGTACTAGAGAGAAGTTTCTGGGAAAGAAAAGTAAAGTTATTCCTGCAGGAGTGAGAACTCCTCACTGCTGTGGGAGTAGGCTTTATTCTACGGCTCAGATTAGGGATAACAGGAAGGACATGATTTTTATTTCTTTGCTGCCTGGTTTAATTCTTCATTTTTGCCTGAAGAGAGCTTGGTGATTTAAGATGGAATATACAGTCTCTTTGGAACCACAAACCTAAATCGTAGCAGAAGATTCACCATCCTGTGGGAAACCATATGTTTCACAAGGCTTGTCATGAGCCATTCTGTGCCATGTGATGTTTTATGCCAAAGCTCATATCAAACAATTTGAATCAGTTAAACTCAGACCTTGAATGAACTCTGTCAGACTCCTACTGAATTCTGAACACACATCTTCCTTAGTCATGTAAATAGAGCTCCATCTGGTTTAATTTGTGTCTTCTTTAGGAGAATACGTTAAAATCTAAGGGTTTATAGGAAATTAAAGGCTCCTTGATGTATTTCATAAGACTGGGGGGTTGTTCTTTGGCCAAAAGGAGTATGCCTCATTCCCTGTTCATCTCCTAACGGCTCTAAATACTGTTTTATCTACCTTATGGAGATTTCAGTTTGACTCATGCATTGCAGTCTGGGTGCCCTTCCCACAGCGTCTCTCTTTGCACACTCACAATCTACCTGTTTATTCATGTCAGGAGTGCATTGGGTTCTGATCCTGCAGTAAGCATTCTCAGCTTTTTGTTTTTGTTTTTGTTTTTGTTTTCTTCTTTTTTTGGCTGGATACCATCATCATCAGAATCTAGGATGGATCTAGGACTGTCAGCATCACTGCTATCCAGTGCTGCCATCACCAGTTACCTCCTCTATGCCTTACTACTTCAAAGTAATAGTAAACATTTCAGTTTCTCACCAGTGTTAATTTCTCAGTACCTGCTTTGCCTCACCATTCCTTAAGTAGTGATTAAGGAAGTCTGTAAAGCTTAAAAGTTTTACTGAATGTGTTAGAATATGCAAATAAATGACTAAAATTATGATTAAAAGAAGTTATGATTTAAGGATATGAAGGGGTATGATGGTACAACAGACAAAACGGTTCTTTTGGATTAAAGCCATGGCATGTGTAACGTGTAATAACAACAAAAAAGACATATCTTAACTTGCTTTCCCCCTTTTTCTGGTATCTTTTCACATGAACTTTATCATTCATAATAAGATAGAAATCTTTAAAGGTCTTTAACCTATAACCATCTCTTATGCCGTCTTTTGCTGTACATGTGCTGGCATTTAAATAAAACAACCAAGGGAGTCTTAAATGTCATTATAAGCACGTTCATTCCAGCTGTTTGTAGAATTGTACAGGTCAACCAGCCAAGGGGCTTGACTTTAGTGTTTTGGGATTGGTTACAGCTTCATTGGAGGATTGAAATTCAATCTTAAATCACTGTGCTGTAACGAATTGGCGCTACGGGGTTTTATTACAGTAGTTGGCTTCTTCCCTATCTTGGCTACCCATGGACTGTAACTGCATTTTTATAGCGTCTGTTTGGTACAGATGTAGTAGTTAGCCTGGGGTATATCGTACTGGCACCCGTAGTGTTCTGGGAAGCGAGATTTGATGCAGCCTTTTCTATCACTGAAGTCAGGGTACCCTGCAGAAGAAATATTAACAGATTCTCCCTTCCACACTGATGAGATTCTTAAATAATTCGCTATCTCCATTCTGAGCCAGGTCCTGCAGTCTTGCCTCAATCACAGCTGTTGCTGATTTCGATGGGACTTTTGTTTGAGCCAAGACTGGAGGCTCAGGCCCAATTTGGTGAATGCACATAACACCCTCATATCAGACACATCACTCTAAAGCTTCCTGCACATCACTGGTATAGCTACAAGGTTTTTGTAGTACACATGATTCGGAAAACATTTTGCCTTTAAGAATTAACTTTGTTTTGTGCCTGTCTGATAATATTAGATAGTGCTATTAAAAACAAATTATTATTTGTTAAGATGTAGAGAAAAGTATGTGCTAAGGAAGAGAATCCTTTCAATATCTTATAATTACTTTTATTGATTTCTAAGATTTGGCATTTACTAGCTCCCTTTACTATACTCTGGACCGAATTCTCAGGTGAGATCAACAGTTTGCTAGTAGCAGTGGCTGGTTCTGAGACACTAATATAGTGCGCTGACTTTCAAAAACAATTGAATGTATACTGCTTGCTATTTACACGTGTTTTTCCTTAAGATATCTTTTTCTCAAAGAACTGCTAGTAGAGTATATATGAGTGACATTTTTTTCCTTCAGAAAAGTATTTAGAACTCTTTTGTCCAAGTGATGTCTTCAGTAATATTGCATACTATCACTACCATTCTCCTTAAATGAACTTATTCAGTAAAACACTTACAAGAATATTGGAAGGACCATTACCTCGTACTTAATATTTTCAGTTGAATAGTTGATAAATAAGAATAATGTTCCTTGATGAAAGGCAATGCAGACTCCCTTAAAAAGAAGGACTTTTCTTGTTTCATATCTGCCCTTCTTTTCTTTGTTTCTGTTCTTTGGCCTTCGCTTACCTTTGCTACAACTCTTCGTACTGAGCTCTTTCAGCAATGATGCCATATATTTCTTTTGCGTTATATTTCATCCAGTCTCACAGCTACCCAACTGACAGCCAATTACCTGTCTGACCAATACTGCAAAGGCACTTTTGGTATTAGACCATCAGTTTTTTTCTTTGACAATTACTTGTCAGAAAGCTAGCAGTTTCTCTTTTGTCCCATGAAACTGAACTTACTATAAATACTAGTGGTTTACTCAGAACCTTCCTTGAAATTCAATAACCTTCATGCCACATAATCTTATAAATGTATTTAGTGAGCTATTATAAGGGATTACCATCTTAAAATCACCCCAAAGCTAGTATTTCACCTAGACAAGTGAATTCAGATGATTAAAAATCTAATGGGAATCTCCTCTGTGGTAAGATGATTGCTTTAACTGTCACTGAAGGTACAAAGAAGTGATTTATGTAAAATTTTAACATTGCATTGGAACATAGACTGCACTCATCTTCAGTTATGAAGCCTCTGTTGGAAGGTGGTAACTCACAGGTAAGGAAGCTATAACCTTTAGCAGAAGGACAATAACTTCCTAAATAGCGTAATTCAATCAAGAGTGATCATCTGACACCACCCTCCCACTCCTCTGTTATAAACCGGACATTTCTTTCATGTTAAATCTTATGTTCCTTCTTCCCGAAGTCAAACACATCAGTAAAATTCTGAAGCTATAAGGGAAAATATGGAATCCATATAAAAGCATTTTATGCTTTATTGGTCAATCTTTGACTCAACTAATTATTTTTTCCCTGTTTCTTGCTTCGGCTATTAGTCCTTTGTTACAAATTCTGGATTTTAACATTTGATAAGTCAATATTTTACTTTAAAATAGTGGGGTTTTAGCCAGACTAGTTTGAGAGTTTTTTGATGATTTTGTTTCCCTTAGATTAGAAAGTGCTTATTCTCCAAAATAATTCAAAAGAAAGATGTGAACATTGTGGATTTGCCTCAAGGTTTTGCAAAAATGTTTTCTCAATGAAACACCTGTCAATAAAAAGCAAATCTTATCTTTAGAACCATTAGTTAGTATGTATGGTGAGCTGGGCCTTAGAACTTCTCCTCTGATAATTTTTAGTATTATCAGCCAAAATGGAGTCTTACATGCATAATTCAATTGTTTTAGGTAATTCCTGACTTGAACTTAAAATATGAGTCCTTTAGACCATAATTTTGGGATTTACCATTTTTTGTATACAACTTTCTTCCTTTCTGAAAGCTGGGAAAACACACAGTTGATGTGGGAATTCCTATTAATTGTGGGAGAGTTTAATTGATCTTAAAGTTGTTTTTATTTCAAAGATTTCAAAGCCATACAGTTATACAACTAGGAAACTGCAAATGCTTAATTTCATGATTACTGTTAGATTACTTGAATAAAATTTTGCTAGATACAGAATGGACACTTTACTAGTTGTTATAATCACTTATTACTTATARTTGCTTACTGTAATTACTATTACTTATTGTCTTGCTTGACAAACTGAAGCAGATTTTTAATAATCAAATGCAGAGGAGATTATACTTTCCCAGTCTTGTAAAATCAGTGACTTATACGGTGTCAAATTTACAGATATTTCTATATGCCATTAACATTTTATTTTTATATGAAGCCATTTTATATTTTTACATTTATGTTAAGCCTTTTAAAAGTCTTTCCTTTTGTTTTCCATGAGGTTTCTGATGGAAGAAGGAATTAAGTTTTTACATTCATTTTGAAAGGCTGACTTCCTAACTCTGCTGTGGTAGCACATCACTCAGTTTCTAATATGTATTTCGAAAGTATAATAGGACCTGAGCATTTATAAGAGGGTTTTGTTCCCTAGGGGCTATTGGTTGGAACTTGCTCTTAATAATATCTTTGATCTCTCTGTTCACTATTCTATTCACCAGGAATATCTTGACAATTTTTTTCTGCAGAGCATTCCTGTCTGCTGCCTCACCCTTTATTTTGTTACTACTTCACCATAAGCAGCATATGGGGCACTAAGGCTACAGCAGCCATATTTCTGTTCAAGATTTCCCAGATGTGCTGTACAGATGATCTGGTTATCTACCTAAAGTGAAGAAGCTCAAAATTCAGACAGGTTAGCTGACCTCAACTTCTTGCTCTTAACACAAAAAGGTTTGGCCATGACCGGATGAGAAAGTTCAGTCTAGATGTGCAACTTTAAGGCAGCCCAGTGCTGCTGTTTCTCAGTGCCCTTTCCTTGCACTCTATTAAACGAGGGACATAGGGAATGTTTGATAGACTCAGTGAAACAAAGAGGTAAAATAACATGAAAAATGTGGCACATTCTTCATTAAGTGATCTGACACAGTGCCACTAGAGCATTTCACTGCTAGTGCCAGTCTCCTGAGCTGTGCTCTTTACAATGTAGGATTGCTGCTGCTGATGATGAATAACAAGGCACTGTATAACTTCCTTGGGAGCACTGATAAGAAATATTATTTCTCCTTTTCCAAGCATTGTTATGATAAGAAAATGTTATTTCCTATCAACTTTGATGTTCTTTATAAGTATTCATGAAAATTTTTTACACAACTGGACAGCATTTTCACTAAAAACAAACCCCAATATTTAGTTTTCAAACAAACTAAAACCCTCTTCAAAACCCTCTTCTTTTATTTGCCAGAGAGGTCCGGGCACTTTTTCCCCTTTTATGTTAATCATTAAATAACAGCATCAAACAACAATTTATGAAAGAAACACCTAACATTTGTTGGCTTGGATACAACTAGCGCTGGAGCTGCTACCCTTTACCAACACATGTGCCTGCTAAGAAAGTGATGTGACTTCTTTGCCTCCTTCTACCAAACAGTAAACCCCCCACAGTATCTCAGTCACATCAAACATACTCCATCTCACCAACCTCGAGATCCTTCTGCCCTACTAACTTGCAATCTGCCACTTCTATCCATGGAACCTGAGCCAGCTAATTTTGAAAACCGCTGCCTTGCCTTCAGGTTTAGTTATTCTGGCTTTTCTCAAAAGAATCTAAAAATAATGATGAAAACAGAAATTCTTTTGGGAAAAAATGTATTTGGGAAAAAAGGTCTCTTTATTATCAAAATGTTTTTGGAAAACACTTCAAAGCACTCACAGACACGTAGCTCCAAGTTCTTACTTGAAACTATCTTTATCATAATGTCTGCTCCTTTCCAATTGCACCACATAGCATAAGCTCCTCTAATAGCTGCTTGTGTCTACGGGGATTCTGGATCTATGCAAATACAGATTACTGGATCTTCATGTCTGTGTAAAGACAGTCTGTTATCGTGCACAGCAACCTGTGTCCATTCCATTCTGTTTATTTCTGTGCAATAAATTATCTAAATCATAGACTGGATTAGAGGCAGCTTTTATTCACTGGCACAAAGCTAAGAGGTCTGTGGCTTTGACCTCTGTTTGGGGATTCCTTTGGGTAAAATAACAGAAATAAGAACAGAAGCACTTATCTCTATTTAGTGCATATTCCTCATGGTATAAAGAAGCGAGAACTAAATATGTTTCCTTTGTCATTATCATGAATTACTAGTTTTTTAATTTCTATCTGCAGTGTCTGCAAGAAGGTTGTATAATTTAGAATAGAATAGGAATTTGAGTAGGATAGACATGCCTCCTACCTCTCTCTTTTCTTTAAGTTTTTTTCTCCACTAATGTATTCTGTGGGCTTCAGGAATGAGACAAATTACTCTGTGTTGGCAACAAGAACAAAATAAATGAGACTTAGCTGCACAGGAAAGTCTTACTGCATAGCCCAATGGTGAGAGCACTTGTCAGTGGGAAAGGAATGGTGCTATATGTTTGGCTTCCTGCTCCCAGGACTCTTTCTGTATTTTACATGCTGTCACTGTATATAAAAATAAAAAAAGAGCCCTGCAGGCAAGAAATAGTAGCAGCTCTCTGAATCCCAGATAAGTCCTCTAAGCAGTAGACTATAGACTCACTTTTTTGCTTGTACTCTCTTTTTTCTTTTTTTCCCAGTGACACAGCTTCAAGTAGAAGCTGTCCCCTTTGATGCCCTAGGGTACTTCCTCTGTAGGTAGCAGTAGAGGAAATTGAACCTCATTCCTCTATGTTTTAAATGGGTGCCTTTGCCACAGTAACCCATAAAAGGGCTAATTTTTGTTTTGTATGTGTACTTATACATATGGAGTATATACACATTTGTATATTTGGGAAGAAACTTGTGACCACCATTATATTTTGTGGGAGTCCAGTCCTGTTTGGTGTTCTCTGAGCTTGCTTGGCAGAAATCAGGGAGATACACATGAAGGCAAACCTTGTTTCTGATCCAGGTTGGTCATGAGCTGAGTACTAGGCCCATTAATATTGGTCTGTTGGAAAAGTGCAGTGGCTGTGTTTGTTGGCATTGCAGTAATATGTCTTTCAGGCATTAAAGCACTTTAAAGTCATACAGGTCAAGCCAGATCTACATAGCTCTGAGAGATTGTTCCTAAGGACCAAATTAAGGAGGGATGCACACTATATAGCTGCACTCACATCTGTGCTGCAGACTTTTGTCTTTCAGACTGCTGTAGGTGTTTGAACACAGCATAAAATGTCTAAGAGCAGCCATCTCTTGCAGCAAACCATCTGTGTGAAATGACTTTCCTCAACTGCCACTCCAGCAGAGCCATATGCTCTCTACACAAGCAAATTCAAGTGTGCCTGGGGAAGCAGCCAAGCAGTGGCATGCCATTGTGCGTGCTTAGGAAGTTCCCTCATGTTAACTGGGCTCATTCTAACCAGCAGTCTCCTGAAATGGTCCCCCAAGGACCAGGGACAATTTTGAGTAGGTAGTTTGCACACAGCCACCCTGTTTCAAAGACAAGGACACTTCACTAGAGGGCAGGGGGGCAATTCTAAGCCAGCTGGCTACAGTGTCTGGGAGTATTTCAGGTATGTCATTAAGAACTAGTATGCATAAACACACATATCTGCATGCATATGCAAACAAATGTACAGCCCATAGTCCATGCGCTTAGTTTCATTCCTGGTAAGTCCTATTGCTTGACAGGGGAATGGGTCCAGTTCTTCAGGGAGAAGAAACCTTCTCTCTCTTTCATAAGCGAAGGGTTGTGAAGCAGGGCCCAAAACACTGGGTCCTTAATTAGAGCAGCTCTGGAGGTCAGAACAACCTGGGGCATGAGACCTCGTTACCAAATGAGCTTAAAAGTACGTAAACGATAACAAGTAGGAGTACAAGTATATGGTTTTTTTGGTGTGAGAGAAGAGATGGTGTTGGCTACGTAGGAATCTCAATGAATGGCAGGGCTGAGGTGGCCGATAAGCAGATTCTAGGCCGATTTGGCAACTCTGTTCTCGGCTCTTTTGGTAATGTCAGGGCTGCAGGAAGAAAAGGGGGAGACGCATTGTGTCTAAAAGATAGTGTCCCATGAATGATGTGGTGCTGTGCTGACCCCAGAAGATCTCCACTTGCAGTGGTAGGAATGAAACAGGCTCTGGCCCTGGCCATGGATGTGATAAATGAGATTCCCACGTGATATAGGACATAGGAATCTTAGTACCTTGAGTATTTGAAACTGTCTACCATATCATGCATGGGATTTGGGGCACCGTTGTATTGCACTGTGTTATGTATCCTGTGGTTTAGGGAAGCTACATGGGTATTCACAAATGTTAGGTCATGTAAATTGTCTGAGGGAGCCCATTTGGATAGCGGTTGAAAGACTGAGTGATTCTGAGGATTCCCTGGTGAATTCCCAACTAGGCCATTACTATGGTGCTCCTGAACCTGCTATAAGGTGAAGACACCATGAAAATGATACTAGAGTCATTGCTTTTGTGTACCAGTTAGGAAGCTCATGTACTTTTAGACGAGGTAATGACTGAGTGTGGTTTCCTGGATTGCACCATTAGGGACTGAAATTCTGCTGAGGCCCGTGTAAATATGTCATTTTCTGATTTTGGCTGTTAACTTCTGTCTGCCTAAGGAAGACAATTAATTGTTGACTGAGATGATACAGGGCCATGAATAAAGGAGAAGGGAGGGCAGAGTATGAAGTAAACAAATGCAGGATAGAAAACTAATGCCACATGAGTCAACAACTTCACTCATGTGGGAGTGCTGTTCCCTTTGAGACTCTCCCTTACCTACAGCATCAAAAAGAATAAGATTGTTTCTCTTAAGAAAGTAGCATCTTTTATGGCCGACAGGCTAACATCCTTTTAATATTAATAGTCTACTGTGTGATGATTGATTTAGTTGTTTAGATTTATCATATTTATTAGCCTCAGCATAGAGAATAAGATTTTCATTACAGATGTATGGAATGATTTTTGTACAGGAAGGATGGATTCTTCTGTCAGCTACACCAAGCCACATCTTGTAAGTGAGGACTGAATCTGGCCATTGTGTGTAAAATGAAATGTTTTGTGAAATACCCACATATGATAATAGTTTGGTTGGTATTCATAGAGCCATGCATACTCCATCTGTCTTGGTTATAAATATTTTAAGCGCATATTTCAGTAAATTTTAAAGTCTGTAACAATGTAGTAAAATCAAGTAGAAGCGTAATAAATTCTGTCAGGAATAGAAACTCAGTTGTTGCTCAGTAGGATTCTGTTTAGCTGCTCAAAAATGTCTTGCCACAGAAAGAAAAATATTGAACCAAGTTTAAACTTCAACAAGTGTGCTGCAATGAAAGCTGATCTCAATATCTTTAGAGCAATAGGCTGGATGGTCAAAAATGAGCAGAAAATGGATTTGCAGAAAAATCATAATGCTGCCATTGATGTGGATGTGTTCAGAAACTGTCGTACGGGATGGGCAAGAGGAGAATTTTAATCGCAGAACCACCTGCTGATGCAATGGGGAAGGCTGCTGCCTCTTAACTCCCTCCCCTTCGACACCCAAATAAATCCACGCCCAAAGTACAAAGCGTAGGGAGCAAGAGGGAGAGAATCATTAAACTGCCACTGTGTCCTTCTGATTTGCTGTACCCTAACAGCCTTTGGGCAGCCTGCAGCTGGCTCTCAGGCTGGCAGTTTTGGAGCACCTCACTCCAAGATCTTCCAACTTTCTACAGCACTGTGCAGCCTTTCATTCCCTGATCCTGCTTCCATGCCTCAGTTAGTGAGGAGTTTCCAGCAGTCTTTCTCAATTCCTGTATTAGGGAATTCCCACAAATGTACCCACATAACTAGATCTGGGATTCTATAAGCTTTCTCTGCCCTTTTTGGCCAAAATATCTGCCTTCAAGGAAGACTTGCAGTCGGTCTGACTGAGACTAAATATAAGAAAATGAAGGCATGGAGAAGGAAGGAGCATGATGATAATTCAGTAACTATAACAAGGTTCACATGAATTTGCTCTAACTAAGCAAGCATCTGTTTTAGGCAAATTTTGTATTTAAATAAATATTTTTAAGCCTTGCAGTTTCCAACATACCAGGATAAAAGAAAACCTGCCAATATTTGAGTTGTGAGGTAGTTTTATATTACTTGAAGGTTTTACAAATATTTTCTTGAATTAAAGTTTCTCTCAGTGCTTTATCACTAGGAAATCTGTATGCTGACTAGTAGCTACATTCAGATACCAATATACCGGAAACACTGACAAAGAATACACCCAACAACCATAGTTTCCAGAATTTTGCCATACTCCAGTCTGGTGAAGCCTGGAGCAAATAATAAAAAAAACTAATATTATTCTGACTCACCCATAATTAAAATGTGGATGTTCTGTTTATGTGTTTTCTTACAGCTGGCAGCACTAGAGAGACAGATCTTTGACTTCCTTGGTTTCCAATGGGCTCCTATCCTTGGCAATTTCCTACAAATAATAGTTGTCATTTTGGGTTTGTTTGGAACCATCCAGTTTAGGCCTCGGTATATAGTTGTGGTAAGTCTCCTTTATTATCTATTATATTTACAATTGGTTTTAAAGCCGTTACAAAGCAGAATTTTCTTAGGCTTGAAGACACCCAGTGGTCCTTTCTGTAAAAACTTTTGAGGTCTCTACATCTTTTTGCAAATTTAGGAATACTGAGTGACATTTCTGAGATTTTGGAAGCTATCAAGAATGGGTGATCTAGAGAAAGTTCTACCAAGTGCTTAACTGTGATACAAGTTCTTGTGTTCTTATTTGCGATACCATTAAGATTACTAAAAGAGCTTTAGATGGATCATGGGAACATCTACAATTAGACTAAACATAAATTAAATTAAGAGAAGAGATACAAATTGTTGATCTTTTTTCTATAGACAACCTGAATCCATGGCCATTTGAAAAAATCTTTTATTATGATCAGGTCAAGTTTACCTACGTCTTCATCAAATTGATAGAAGCAATTATTGTAGAAATTCCTATGGTCCTGGGACCCATAGGCTCCAAAAAAATCTCCCTCTTACTTATGTCTAACTTCACCAAGACCTATATTTATGGCCCTGACCCTAAACTGTTGTAAATTGTCTCTGATGTTTGCAACTTGAAGCTCCACAAATTTCTTCCTATGTTTTCAAAATAGCCAACAAAAAAAATCTTTCAGAGCTATAAGGAGAACTGCCATCAGAAATATCCATGTTCCTCCCCCACATTCTCTCCTTAATGTATGAATATTACACCTTTACCTGGCAGTGTCTATATTTGGACATTTCAGTTATGTTGTTAGTAATGGATTTTAAGCAGCTAAAGTATTTTTTTCCTCACAAAAGAGTGAAATAAATGTCTCCTGGGGAAAACTCATTAAACAAATACTTAAAAAGCTTCATCTTTTCTAGTCAAGCCTGGAATCCTGTAATTCTTTGTCATGTCTTAAAAGAAAAAGTGAACAAAAGTGCATCCAAGGTAACATTGAGGTTCTCAATACTCACATTATCTAAGCTTCACAAGCAGACTATAAATAATTGAAAATGGATTGATGTAAATAATAGCATTTTTATCTAATACCTGTCATTGGAGAACTGGGCAGCAGGGTACCTACATCCATATATTGATGACTCACCCTTCTGCTTCATGTTTTCCATTTTATATAAGAGACAGTTGAGGCAAGTGAGGGTAAGTACCTGTAAAATTACATAAGAAATTGGTGTCTGAAGTGCAACAACCCAAAACTTCTTGCCCCTCAGGTGCAGTTCTGCTGTTCAGCAGTGGAAGCTCTATTTTTGTTTTCTGAATGAAAGGCAACAGATGTTGACTGCTTCTCTGTCTTTTCCAATGTAAATGATCATTTTAGAATATATTAAGGTTGTTTTAGAGTAGAGGCAGAGAACACTATAATTAAAGAATCACCCCAACATGATATTTTATTCTCATATTTAACTGAGCTCACAATCTGATCTTAAATTTAAGCATATATTTAGGTGCTAAATGTTATACTCAGTGTGAATACTCACTACTTGAGAAGGTCAAGACTTTAGAACAGCTTGTATCCTGACTAATGTAAGGCTCCCAGTGAAGTAGGAATAGATTGAGCCAAATCTGAAGTCTGAAGAGTGAACGTACACAAGCTGTCTGGAACCAGTCTCATGGTTTAGCACCAGCGGAAGGGATATCTTTCATGCTTCCTCATTCTTCCCCAGTTTTCCTCTCTCTGGCTAAATATTTCTCCAAATCCCTCTCTAGCAATTCTGGTGGTAGTCTACTGGACCCTTTCGTAAGTCGATTCAAGTCCTAAGACATCAGAAAACCAACCTAGCAAAAAGTGGAGAGTTTTTTGCTAGGTTGGTGAGTTGAATCCAGTCTGGGGGGTTTCAGATGAGTGCCTGGGCCAGCATAAGGCAGGGGCTGGGACTGTACAGTGTCACAGACAGCAATGCAGAGGTGGAGGGGAAAGGAGGAGATGCAAGACAGCCCATGTCAGTAGCTACAAACTTGGCAGCTCAGCCTTGTGTTTAGCTTCACCCTCAGGCTGAATTCAGTGAATACCTCAAGGCAGCCTAAGTAACAATTTTACTCAGCTGCTGCTTTCAGTCCCTGTACTGTTCCTTCTTTTGCACCAGCACAAGTGTTTGTGCAGTCACTTGATAAACTGGCAAACCAGAAGCATATCCAGCTGAAAAGCAGCTGTTTTCTTTTGCTATGTTAATTTAAGTGCAGGTCGGCTCCCTGACTTGTTTTACTACATGATTTGTTCCAGCATAAAGGAGAAGGTGAGAGAGGGGAAATGGGAGCAAGCAACCAGAGGAAGAGGGAAAGTGCACCAATTCTTTCTGCAGCAGTGCAGGCTTATGCCAGCTTACAGTGCTCATTGAACTATAGCCTGAGGATCCTCCAGTAACACATGCTCCCCCAGAAGCTGTTCTTCCTAGGGCTCTGCCAGCTGCAGCTGGGCTCTGCCAAAAGCAACTGTCCTCAGAAGCCCTAAAGAAGTCTGTGGTACAGACAGTAAAGACCCCTTTCCAGTGCCAGCTCCAGGCTGTCTTCACCAAGGGAAAAGGGAATCTGAAGGTGTTTCTCCCAAGGAAGGACACAGACTGCCTCCCTGATTCCAAAATCATACTCTACTTGTTATAGAGGTAAAATTTTACCAATGGTTTCAAATACAAAATTTGTTTAATGCAAATTTTAGTAGTCCTGAATTTCAGTATTACTTAGGGACAATAGGCAGAGAGGTTTTCTGCCTGGGCTTTCAGTGGTGAATTAGGCTCCAAATTCATTGAGAAGCTTCATGGGCTTCCAAGTCCATATCTGCATCTTCAACTATATCTAATAGTCTGCCTGTGGTTCCTGTTCCATATTTGAGTGAGAATTCAGTTTGCTTTGGCAAAAGAAATGTGTTGAATCATGCTTTTATGTAGTCCAATTATGTAAGCCAGCTTCTGGCTCAGATTTACTTAAATCCAGTTTAATTGGAAGAGTAACCAAATACTTCAGGAAAAGTATTCTAAGCATCCATTATCTTTTCCTTAAGACTTCCCCTGAAATTAGCTTTGCTAGTGCATTTGATCCTGTCTGAGCACAAAAAAATGAAGTAATGAAAGAATCGTGTCATATACAATAATAGGTCAGTGTCTACAGATAAGTGATCTGTTGCATATGTGTGTATTTTGTCCCTATGATATTCTATCCTACTGTGATGGAGATGTTGACTTAGGCTGGTCAGCTCCAGAGGCCTGCTTTGACCTCAACATACCTTTAATGTATTGTATGGGTGAGGAAAGCTGTGACTGGAGGTTTCTCTGTCTAGAAACAGAAGCTTTCACTCTGCCATCCTATGCTGCCATGTCACTTTAACATGCAGCAGGGATGGGAAGGAAATGAATAAATATGTTACATGTGCGGCCTCAACTCAAGATAGTTCAGAGTTAAGAATGAATCTGTTAAAACCCTCAAGATAATTGTGATTGCATGTTACTCAGCTTTTTTGTGTAGCAATGTTATTGCCACTATATGCATAACTCTCCTCTCTCCTTTCCTATGTCAGAACTGATGCCAATACAAGATTGGCTTCGTGTCGTGCCATAACATGAAGCATAGGTACACTGCAGTCAAATATGAGGCTGTAGTTCTGCAGAAAGAACTGAGCATGCTTTTGGTGCAGGTACCTGGAGCCACAGAGCTCAGGGTGGTCAGTGTGTTAGAGGGTGGATAAACACAAAAGCAGCCGGATGATTCTGAGCTCTTTTGTTGTCATTAAACCCAAGCTAGCTAGTTTACACTAGCATTTAATGTCTACATAAGTTGCAGTCATTTATTTCAGTGCAGCGCAAGCATAACCATTATAAAAGAAAAGTCTGAGTAAAGAAATAAGTTTTGCTTCATGCCTTGAGTGATACAAAATTCAGACTGAGAACTTTCTGCCGAATAAATGCCCCACTCCCTGCGAGCTGCAACCCAATGGCTGACTCATGAAGCATCTCTGTCAGCTACAACTGTCATTCCAGGTAGTGTCTTCAAAGGTAATGTCTGAGGTTCTCAGTCTACAGTCCTACAGATCTAGGAGTATAAGGACGGTGATAGAAATAGATATAGATCTGGAATTGTACTTGCTCATACGTAAAATTCTGAGTCCTCAGAGAAGCTTAGAAAACAGAGAGAGAGAAAGAGCAAGAGTCTTAACTCCAAATGTCCTGATTAGTTAAATCCAATAATTATTTTAATAGTTTTTGTGTTCATTTCTAATTTGAATCAATTTTGTTGAACAATTTGGCCTGTCACTAAGCAGATGTGTTATTCTCAGTACTTGAGTATATTGTGGCTGAATTAAATCAGTCCAAAGTTCCCAGGGGACATAAAAGTGCAAAGCTGATTCCTAATTTCCTGTTATTAGCTCATTTGAAACTTACATAAATGTTTGCAAAGAAGAAGGAACAGATAAATCTGAGTTCTAATTACAATGTAACATACCAGTCACACAGCTCCGGAGTTATACTGTGATCCATTTCCCTGTGCATGCTTTTTCTTTCTTGACAGAACTTGCCATCACTGGCAAGATTTTCAGGCTGTTAAAATTGATTAAAGATGATGACAGAATACTTGTTAAAGATTTTTTTGTTTTTTTTTTTTTTCCCCCTCCTTTCTCCTACTTCTGATATGGAACTTCAAAAGCCTTCTGAATGATGAGTCGTATAACTAAGATTACACAAACCTGGCCCAAAGCCGAACATAAATGTATTAATGAACAGTGAGAGATGAAAATAAGATGCTTAAGTAGGGGAAATCTAAAGTGGAAATCTCTACTTCACTTAGCTTAATTTATTCCTTTAAATAATGTGATACATAGGCTGCTTTCATACTGTGGCAATGTGTACACCTGAAATGCCAGAAGGCAATTTCTTAAAAAAAGAAAGAAAAAAAAAAAGATAACAGAACTACTTTATGCAGTATTCATGCAAATGCTGTGCAAACATTCTTGCCATTTGAAAATACACGTGAAATATTTAAGCACCCAAAGCTACTCCTTGAATATCCTTCCTGGTAATTCCTGAGCTGTTACTGTTCCATCATGTTAATTCATGCTACTTTTCTTGTCATGTTCCACAAAAACAATGAAGTAGGACTCTGTAAGTACTGATGCCTCTAAGGCACACCCAGGTGCTACAGGAAGAAGTTGTGATGACTCACTAGTTGCTGGTTTTCCCTTGAAGTGTCACTGAGCCAACATTCATCCTAATACCAAGACACTGTTTAAGAGGGGGTGCTGCATTTTAAATTAAATATACACTTGAGATAGTTTAGTTATTAAAGCTAAACTTATCCCACAATCCTTGTAATATTTAAACTTCCTTTTTTCTCAATAACCTTGTGACATTGTGCCTATCCAATTGCAGCCATTTCATTCTGCAAGTGGCTGTATTTCACTGGTACACAAAAAGTATTTCTGTGGCAGTCTCAAAATGCAAATGAACTGCAAAGTCAAAAGAATTATAAAAGCATCATTATTATAGAGAGGCTGACATTAAGAAAGGGGATCTGAAAGTGACATCCTGAGTTAGGCAATAATTTAATAGACATTTTACCTGTAATGTCTAGGGAGTATCCTCTTCACATGCCAAGGCACCAGATACTTCCTCACCCCATTCAGTGTGCAATCCTTAGTGCAAAAGACCAAAAGTTGGACATTCTGTAGTACATCATAGGGAGAAAGCAGCAAAGATTATCACCAGTGTCATAGCTTCTTTCAGTAGAAGGAATTTGTTAGGTGAAAATATCTAGATGATTTTTAAGAAGTAGTGCATGATGTGTACTATGGGAAAAAAAAAAAGTCTCTCAATTCTCCCCATTACTTGGACCTGTGCGGAAAATTCCGTCTTCATGCCAGATCTGGGGTTTCAATGCTGAACATGAGACTGGATGAGGAGCCAAGGAGGGACTGAACGTGGCTGGCCAAAGAACTGGGGCTACGGTCACTGGAAATGGATGGGATAAAAGTGTGCGGGTACAGCAGGACCACCAGGGTAGTATTCAGGACACGGAGCAGAGGTTGAGTTACTCAGTAATGGGACTGGGGCAGAGAAGTGCTGATGGAAGTCAGGTCGTGAATCAGATTAGGTGAGGAGCCTTGGGGGGGAAATGAGCGCTGCGAATCAGTGTGGACCTGACATTCCTGACTATAACTATTCCTCCATTGACAGCAGATGTCTGACAGCATATATAACATGTTCTCGTTCCTCTCCTCTCCTCACATGGAGGACAACAAGCTGGTACTGCAGTCCATTACTCTGCTTGCCCAAACGAGAGTCTTTGTGATAGATGTAAAATCTATGCCTCTCTTAGTGACCCAAGCAGGTGTTAGTGTGATGCTACATAATGAAATATTGTTATAATTTGTTTTTAAAGCTAGGAAATTATATGCATATAAATTTACACATATACACATGATGTTCAAAAAGCATTATCAATTTTCAGGAACAAGCACTCAAAAATTAGGAAAATATAATATTAAAGATTGCCTGTGCAATCTTAATTTGAGCCTTTTCTATATTTTCAGCTTGGAATTGCATGGATGCATGCCAATATTTTTTTATAGAGGACACTTCACTTGGAACTGACAGAATAGACATTTATTGGGTTTTCTGGTGATAGAAGCTATAGAATCCAAACTTGATTTGGAGAAAATGAAAAAGAATGAGGCATGTGGCTGCAGGATAGGAGGATATAAGTGGAAATGAAAGGATTGCTTTTGTTGTGGAGACTGTCAAAGGCTGTGCTAGGTAGATGAATTTTATCTCTGCTCTCAGCCACTGAAACCTTTTTGAACATAAAGCAAGCCACTTAAACCAAAGTTCTCACCTGCTTTCAGTAGCTGTTTCTTCCTTGTGTTCTGGGTTCTTGACCTGAGAGTTTGTAATCTGATTTGCAGAAGCACTGAATGCTCAGCCACTGCAAACTGAACACTGAGTTTATAAAGTGCCATATAAACTTGAGTGTTCTGAAAAATGAAGCCTTAAGTATCTCAGGTTGGGTGCCCATAATGTATGAATACTTCTGAATGTAATCTCTGCAAGTATCGGAACACCATTTGCATTCTGAGGGCTGTATCATTCCCTTATAACATAAAATAAATTAGTTAATGTTTGTGGTGGTCTCACACATTACAGTGATGAGCATCTTAGAAAATTTCATGAGGAAATTAATATTCTGTCTTCAGAGCAGGATCTGATTGACAAAGAGAAATAAACTATTGAATTAGCTGCTAATAAAATGTACTGAGTGAGCTAGGGTGCTTTAGAATAAAAATTTACCTATGATGATTTAATTAAATATTGTACTATATTGCACATCCACAAAGGGGGAAATTAAGATCACATTCTGACATTTCCTAATTTTGATTTTTGCTTTTGCTGTCTTAATTTTTTTTTTAATGTAGTCTTCTGTAAGTACCTATGATGCTATACAAGAGGAAAAGATGCCACTTGTGTAATCAAAAAGGCATGTTTTCAAATGTGGAGAATAACTCTCTCACTTTTAAAATTCATGTAGTGCTAACTGCTAAATATGTAATTATTATGTTCTTAAGTAAAATGGGGCCTAATTTTATAGTCCTGTAGTTCAGTGAGACAGTAGAAAGATCCTCTCTCTTGTGCCATAGCTGGGATTCAAGATGCGTTTCTGCTTCACATCTGCAATTCTGCTTCAGTAACTGTCACAACGGATAAGTAACTGAACTGACTGATCCTGACTTTGTAAAACATAGTAGCTTGGCCTGAAAAAGCACTCTGGGATGGTTTTTACCCACATGGGTCAGAGGTGTCTTTGGTACCTATGGAACAGAGTGAGGCCCTTAAGGATTTGGCTTGGTCTGGCAAATCAAGTACATCTGCCTTTATTGTGATGCCAAATTTCATTCATGGACAGATGACTGAAAATTTCCTTTTTAAAAGGTGGAATTCTCCTGAGCTTTCTGAAATCTGATTTTTATGAACAGCTAAGCCTAAATATGACTAAAATTCTAGCAGCTGGGGTGTGGGTTACACATTCATTAGTTTTGGACACTCTGCACCTGAAGTTCTTTGGACATATATTGGAAAATCTAGGGCTTACGATGAGTTACTACAAAGTCAGCAAATGTAATAAAATGTGATATCCTCTTATATGGTAATCATATTAATAGTACAGACCTTATACAGCTCTCAGACCACAGCAGCTTTGTCTATTTTATAATAATCCAGCCTTCATTTGCCATACAGCCCTTCTCTGTAAACCAGAAGAAATGGACCAGGACTGTTACTCTTATTTTCTGTATTAATTATCTACTTCTTATGCAATGGACATCTCCAGGCATCCTAAGTACCTCATAAGAAATTAAATTAAACCCGCTAACCTATTTTGCATGCAGAAACCACTGAAGTGCAAGGGCGCATAGCATATGGGGGTAATCAAACTGTGGAAAAGATCAACCTTCTTCAACTGAATCTTTTCATTATAAACTATAGGGAGGGCAAGAAAGAGGGAAACATAATTGAAAGCTGCACAACAAAGTCAAACTGACAGCACCCGTGGAATGGAAATAGGATCTGGCATATTGTGAATTAGGGTGTTGAGTTTTACTGGGTATATTGAAGCAAAACAATAGCATATTAGTCTGACCTGGTCACAGCTAATTAGACTTGCAAAGCCACTTAGCAGCAGTTCTCCATTGTGAAGGTTATAAGCATATAAATGTAAAGTGGCACTGCGACTGCGGCCTCTCATTACATTTTTTAGGTGGGTGTAGCTCCAGCGTTGCTGAGCATGCACTTAGCTAGTCAGGCATAAATGATTCTGATCTGTGTTATTTGAACAGCTAATTGTGCATAGTTTTACAGTCATATACAGGTAAACAGTGCATCAATAAGGAAATAGTACCAGTTAGTTATGCTGATGATTAAAATATAAATGATGATTTATAGTAGACCAATTAATCTCCCATTCACGCAGCGGGTGGAATATGAGTTCATTCTTGCACTCATGTAAAACACTGAAGATCACAGAAGAGATCTGGACACATCTGTCTGTTAAGGGTGCATTTTAGGCTCATGTTCATGGCCACAAGGGGTGGAGAATTAATGAGCCAGACACAGTCAGCTGAAATAATAATTTAATTAAAATACCTTCTACAGAAAGACCCTTAAGAGACCAAACTTGACTTTAATTTTACTTGTTCATTGTCAGACAAGTTCCAAATATCAGATCAACAGAGTTCCTGTTTAACTTGGTGTTGTTTTCATATGTCTTTCTTCATAATATTTTGTAGGATATAGTGCATTTGAATTGGAATATCCATTTGAATTGGAATATCCATTAACAGAGCTAAATTGTGATTTACAAATGACTTACAGTTGTCCCCCAAACTATGTTTAGGTCAGCATTTTGGAATTAATTAGTATCAGTAGAAAAGTATAAAACTGTAAAGAATAAATCTGCTTTATTGGTAGGTATTTAGAGCAGCAAAGCATATTGGATTTGTAATTTCCTATGGTTCTTAGGGGAGTTCTGCAGGGAGAACTCCTTTTCTGAGCTCTCTCTGCTTGACTGTTCCCAGAAGAACAATACTTACTGATATCAGTTTTTTTATTATTGATCTGCTCAGTATAAAGTCCTTTCATCTTCACATTTTATTTTTCTGTCTTTTTTGCTTTCATCTGGCTTTGTGTTTAGTACACGGTGTGGACTGCCCTGTGGGTCACCTGGAATGTTTTCATTATCTGCTTCTATTTGGAAGTAGGCGGACTTTCTAAGGTAGGTCACTTATCATTCTTTAGGTTTATGGGAGGGTGTTTTAATATCAGAACTCTTAGATTTTAAAAGCCCAGAACCATAGAGGAAAAATGTGGTTGTTTGAACACACAATCTAAACTTCAGAGCTCCCCTCCAAAGAGAACTCTAGTATTTGAACTTCTCTATAATTGTAAATAGTTGTATTTTTGAAGTACGTAAATGCAATGAATCTGAATAACAGTTGCTTTCTGAAGTACCATCTGGAAAAAAAAAAAAGGTATTCAGTGGAAAATGTAAGGTTCTTTTTGATTGTTGAAAAACAGACTGTGTCATTTTGAGTGAAGTTTCAAGTGTGTATGAAAAATGTATTTGAATTTCTGAGTTTGCTTTGAAAGCAGCTAAAGAAAATTACTAAGCAGGTTAATGTAATAACTTGTTGAACAAATTGGTCTCATAGTGAGAACTTTAATTCTTTATAAAAAAGAACAAATGGCAAAGGATGACTTTTTTTCACATCTGAATAAAGCTTTCCATTACTTAGCACTCAGTGCTTTAGGTCCCTGATTCCTTATTCAAACTCCTGATTAGAGCAGAAGAGCTTGCTGGAAGTATCAAGTTACATGTTACAATCATACAAGGTAGCACTTATGTTTAGCATAGGTTATATTTAGCATTGTATCCACAGTGAGTTCCATACAATATCTGTTGATTTTCATCCTACTGTTAGAAATAGATTATATTGATCTTTGTTTACTACAGTCTTATTTAAATAATTTCAGGCACAGTATGCCAGTAGCACAAGCAGATCCCAGTATTATTACTAGAATAAATGTTGTAGAATTACTAGAATTAATAGTCATAGACTTAGCAATATTAATTACCTTAATGTTAATTCATGTAATGCTTTTAGAAAGTTGTTAGCATGACTCAGTTAAGATGGGAAAATTTGTGATGTACATCCTTTATTGAGATCACCATTAAACCTCCTAGCTTTTGGATAACAACCAACAAAAATCTGGTGAAACCCATTTAATAAGATATAAAACTTAATTTGCTCAGATAGTAAATATTCCATTAAAATTGAAGCTCAAAATTAAAGCTTTTAATGATAGCTTCCTTTGGTTATAAAACTTCATAACAAAAAGCTGCAACTGTTTATTTTTTCTCAAAGTATGACATTGCTCACCAGAAGTCATGGGCTTGATGAGAAAATTAGTGCACTTCATAGATCAGAGTAAATGATAATGCTGGTATGTTCTCATTTGAAAATCTATTAGATGAACAGAAGGGCAACACACAAGTGATGAATGTCCAAAGTAATTGTTCTTTTTTTCATTTTACATTATACATTGAGTTTGTTTTTTAAGTCAATTAGGTGATGACCATCCCTACTATTTTTATCCAATTGCCTGGTAAGTGAAACTTGCAGTCTGACCCTTGAGTTAGTGAGAACCAAAGTAGAAAATCAAACCCCTTCCATTAGTGAGTGGATTATAAAACAACATATATGACTTGAAATCCTCTAACTTCCAGTTCCACCACTGTTTCACTTTTTGGTCTTTTTATTTATCACATATGACAAGTCATAAGGCAAGCAAACAGTATCACAGGTATAAGTCAACAGTTAAGAAAAATCCCTGTTTTTATTATTTATTTATGTTGACCCTAGAATTTTGGTGGAACTTGTATCTTGTGTTCTATAATTACAACATTTTGAAAAGCAGTTTCTCTACCAGGTGATACACAGAAAATTATCTCCATGGAAGTTAACTACTCTTGTACAATAGACTTCAAAGGCATCTGTATCAGGACCAAGCTAGCAATAGCAGAATCAAGAATTTTGTTAAGTGAACTACAGAATTTGGAATCCATTTAATGCTACTTGTGAAAATTATGCTAGAGATTATGTGGTCATTAACAGATAGCAGTCTTTTTGCACTGTATTCATAAAAACCTGCCTATTTACAAGTGTATGGATATTTGACACTGACTTAATTGGGACCCACATTTTACCAAGCATGTTGGCTTAAAAATTTCCTCATTACTTTCCATGACTGTGTTCCTGTGTTGTCAGATGTGTTAGAAATGTTGCTATTAGCAAGATATGTTAATGTAGTTCATAAAACAAACCCTATCAAAGGCTTTTCAAAGATGGCTATTTCCTCACTTTTGAAATCTCATCAGGGAATATTCACCTTATTCTATTCTTCCATTTTAAAAAAAGGTTTTTGTTTCTACAATTAATGTACATTGATTATAAATTTTTACTTCTGTTGACATACTTTCAGGAAAAATTATAATAGTGCCTGGCAGCTGACTGAATTTTTGTTTTTTAAGCACTATTGTGTATATTTGCCCTGAATAGAATTAGAGTAAGCTTTATCTGGAGTCAATTAATTTATTAGGTCTTCCATCATTATTACCATCAGAAAATATAACTTGGCACAATAATAAATGGAAATTTTAGTAAAATGTCTTCATGTGGAGTAGACATACAATACAGACAGACTATACTTTTCAGATGTGTTAATAGAAACCCCCCAGCAGCTGAAACTTTGTTCAGATCTTATTCTTGCAGCTGAAAGGAAGATATTTTTTTGAATACTCTCTGTTTGAATTATGCCAAGAAGTCCGATTGAAAATTGGTGGAAAATTTGAATTAGAATAAGAAGAACATGAGTAATTTAGGTCTGTCTTTGTTGTGAGGATGTGAAGGAAACATCTTTCCTTTGACTATAATGCATAATGCCCAGATTTTCCGGGTAAATTGTTTTTTTTAAGGTACTCCTTGCCTTTTAGTTTAAGGCTTATGAGTCTAGTACACCAAGGTCTTTAGGCTTTTCTTGATGAGGAACAAAGAAGAGCAAAGAAAACCGATGCCAGCCACCCTCACAGGGTCAAAAACAGCATTTGTGACTTGATCCTTTACATCCTTTCAGAAAAGTATGGCCTTTTTTGGTAAGAGCGACATGAAAAACCTTTATATTTTCAGTTGAAAACTCATTTCATGTTTTAAAATCCTTTGCCAAAAATAATTTCACACATTCTCAAATATTCTGACCCAAATTCCCACAAAGTTCCTGTTTTTAATAATCTGGAAGGCTGAATCTGAGGGGAGGAAGTTGGTGGGCAGTGGTTGGTTGGGAACAGAAAGAATATACATATGGCAGTAGGCTTGGGGTCAGGAAATACTCTTGGGTTTCTGTTCCTGCTCCAATTAAGATCATGTTATTTTATGTAATGTGGAAAAGCTTCATAAAAGAGACTGAAAACAGCCCACTCCAGAATAACTATAGTATGTTAATTAGGGCAGTCTCCTGGGAAATGGATGATAGAGATTGAAGTCTTTTCAGGCAGGCAAGGAAATAAACCTGGCCCTCCCACAACCTGGGTGTTGTAAGCGAAAGGCTGACTAAAAGATTCTTCCTGACTTAATTTATAGACAGTGTTTAAGGCAAGACGCTTTTTAACTTTCGTTATAGATGTGAAAATATAATTCTACTGCTTTTTCAGGACTAAAGAAATTGTATTTCATCAGAAATTTAAAAAAATGCCCCTCATTTTTTGGGGGGAGTTATCTTAGTTTTTTCAATTCCTTTTTTCTTTTTCTTTTCTTTTAGCAGTGCAACCCCACCAGATCACTATTTGTCTAGTACTAGAAAAAGTTCCTGTATGAGGAAAGAAATTTGCCTATATTTTTCATCTTCTACTGTCATAAAACTGAAAGTGTAATTTCAAGTGTTAACTACCCTGTGGGATAGAGATGAAACTATAATTACATGTCCTTTTAATCCTCCATTGCAGAATGACAGATTGCTACATCCATATACCTTTTAGCTGTTGGGCTCATTAGTTGTTTGGATCTTATTGTGTGTCTCAAAAGGAAAATGTATTCTAATTGTCACTTTCAAGAGTATGGACAAAATTTAGATGTATAAACATAAGCACAAATCCCAAGGACTAAGAAACAAGAAAGAAAACATTAAGAATTCTATGAAACATGTTTGAATATATGGTTTGACTACATCCTGTCTGAAACAATACCAGAAACTATGCCAGAGGCTGTCATTCTTAAGGTTTGGATATTCTTCTTAAATGTCACTCACAGAACTTCTAACTTGTATAAGCCAGTCCTCCATCCCCAGCAGTACACTATTTACTGTACTTTTTACTTTACAAAAGAGATTTCATTCATATAGTGTGTGCAGTTAATATTTCTACCACTTACTCCACTATTTGAGATCTAGATTGAAAATAGTTGTGTGTATTTGTATTATCATTTGCTCTTCCCATTGATACTTTTTGATAGACCATTTTTCTATTAATTGTTTTATTGTGGGTTACTGTCACACTGGCTTTTGTGTTTTATTGCCCTTTATCTAAGTAAATGTATATTGGCATATTTTCCTGCAGAATATTACATCAGTCAAGTGCTACTGAGACACAGGGATTTTTGGAGGTTTTCCACTTCCTCCTATTAAACAGAAAATAACTATTCTCAGTACCATTTTCTCTCCCAAAGTACCTCCTCATCTTGAGTAGTTCAGTACTCTGCACTCCTTCCCTACTGTTTTACATAACATACTTAAGCAGCTGTGCAAGATTGGTGAGTTCATTTCCTATTCTGTGATGTTTCTATTTGCTTTGCCCATTTTTCTCTGTGGCATGCTTCTCGAGTACGAACTTTTGTATTTTGTATATGTTAATTAGCAAAAAAAATCTTTTTTACATATTATTTCTTGTAAGATTTACTTTTATCAATGGAAGTTCAAAGTCTCTGAGACACCTGGCCAGCTTTAATAAGCTGGAGACAGAACTACAGACTAAATTGTGATCCAGATCTGTAGTTGGTGCAAAGCATTTTAACTCCATTGAAATTTATTCTATCGGAAGACAAAAATAGCTTAATAAATTACTTACTACAAAAGCTGTGGGAATGGAGAATTAATAGTCTTTTCTAAACAACATATTATACATTAGAATGGGGAGTGATCATGTGGACTATGCCCTGGCTACTTCTGGAATCCAATTCATTCCATGGGGTGCATGTTATTCTGGCCTTAATTATTGTGCAATTATATCTAATCATCTCAGATGGAGTAAGTTAAGCTCAAAAGTCATGCCATTTTGTAATTAAAAGAGATACAAAATGTATATTCTTGGATTCATGTCCTTTTTTTTTTTGCTGTGTAATGAGAACATGAACATTGCTTGAATTTAGGATAACAATGTGAAAGAAAAAGTGATTGTCATTCTTACTGGTGCTGATATAAGTGAGAAAAGGGAGACAATTATTTTGGCATAATTAGCATCGGAGTGCTCCTCACTGGGGTAGTCTGCTGAAGGTAACAAACTTGGCAGCATTTATAGGAAAGGAACAAAAAGTAATAAGCTTAGAAAATAAAACCTATAAGGAAAATGGGGAAGAGAAAAAGGATTTCTACAGTCCAAACAGAAGTCTGGAGGTGAGGCATAATATGTAAGCACTTCTTATGTGGATGAAAGTGCTCGGCTTTTTTCATATCTGCTGGGGAGAAGGGCAAGAAATAATTTGATGAGCACATGGCAAAGAAGTTTTGGCTGAATTTTGGGAGAAGCTTTCTAATAATAAAGGCACTGAATAGGATCTGTAGCTGTTGCAAAACCTCATCACTGGATATTTTGAAGAACAAAATAAATAAATATCTATATGGAATGATCTCGGTAACTCTTCTTTGCTGCTGTTTTTAAACTATACCAATAAGCTGCAGTCAGGGTAAAATCCCAAGTCACTGCCCATGAATAGGTTAGGGTAGAAGCATTTAAAATGAAAAAACTCATTGGCTTAAATCTTATTAACTCCAGCAGGCTGACATTCTGCCTTGGGAACTTAGGATCGCCCTAACTTTTCTCTTCATGCAGTGAACAAGGGCACAGAAAATGGGAGGCTCTGAGGTGGCTGATAGCTGCTGTTGAGTGTGCACAGGTGGTGGTTGGTGTTCAGCCCCAGGACACCAAGGATGAGGCAATGTGGACATTTCTGTTCACTCCTGCTACAGATTAGGCATCTCTTACAGATAAGATTCATCTTCTTTCTTTTCTGTTGGTGGATTATTAAGTGAATACAAATCATTCCCATGTACAGCAACACATCTATCACAGAGGAGAACGTGACAGCGATAATAGTGTATTTCGTCGCTATTAGACACAGTACATATATTCACGTCCAGCTTAGCAGAGAATTTCTTCCCACACACCTCTGAATCTTATGAGTTGCTTCTGGTCAGCATCTCTCTTGGGCCTTAAGAGACTACATAAGCATTATCTTCTTATTCTGCACACCTCTTCCACATGTCCATTTGCTCTGGCTGATGCTATCAACTGCTACTGACTGTGATATGCACAATAACAGATCACACTAAAGCAACGGATGTAGCTCTAGGCATTTGGCAGTTTCTAGACATTACAAATGACTAGTTTTATAGCAGTAGTTAAATATACTCTCTTCCTAGTATGCTCTAATAAAGCTCAATTTGCAGACAATAAAATGGATGAGAGGATAGTGTTCATTTTCTTGAAGTTTGGACCCTCCTGCTTTCTCCCCTCCCTGACTTTATTATTCCAAAAGGGTTTAAAGAATTGTTGTGTTAAGAGTAATGTTCCAGAATCTTCTTTGACATGAAGAAATGAGGAATATTAATTAAAAGCTGCTTAATTAAATAGAGTTTAAATGGTATAAAAATAAAGAGAACCAGGCCCAGTATAAGTTTCAATACATTCCCGATGCAATCCATTTCATCCCTTGGCCTTCGTTCTTTCTTTGAATCATCCCTCATAAAGAAAAAGTTAAAAAAAAAAAAGTGTTTAGAATCCGTTGTCTCTTCTTAATTCTTGTACCCCTTCCTACAGGAGAGGTTCCACTGAATGTTTTTCCTAAAACATAAAGCTCTAATATGACCTTCCTTATGCAAGTTACTCCTCCCATCCTGCTGCTCTCTCACAATAAAGAGAAATAATATTCAGGTTCAATTGTATTTAATATTTTTCCATAATGTTCTGTTCAAACAACAACCTTTTGAAATTTTAACTACATTGGCAATAAACCTGGAATCCAATTTACTGCTAAGTTATGCAGTGCAATGTTGAACAGCAACAACGTTTCAGAGCTTCAAAATAATAACTCTGGCCTTGACTGGTACTGTTAATCATAAATTCAATGTGTTGGTTGTGTGCCTTTCTATGGTATTTACAACTGTTTTTTCTGATGTTGTGTTAGACCATCATTAGTATATGTATCAACAGAAGCTGCATGGAGTAGTTTCTGTTTAGAATACAATGACTGTTTCCATTAAAAGTTAGAAAACTATTAGCCAGGAATTGTGAATTCATAACTGTAACTGTGAAGCTATGGAAAAGGGCATTGCCTTTTTACTTRTAACTTACATTTTTCTGCCAAAAAAGGGAATAACTACGCAATGAGAAATTAGAGAATGGAAGAATATTAATCATTTAGGACTCGTGTATTGAAATCAGTGAAGATTCCTCCAATTCAAAATTTTGAACTGTGAACTGGCCTCAGAGACTTTTAGCTGAAGTGACTTTGTGGAAGTTTTTATTTGTTTGCTTTCTTGATGTTCCAGATTTCACATAACCAGTCATTTGTTATTCAGACTATTTCACTCTACTGTGCAAAGTTGTTGCATCATGTAAGTTATAATGAAATTTATGGTTGTTGTTGTAAGGAGAGTTAACATGCAGCTAGCTTGGTGGTACAACTTGAGCATAAGGTCATTCTGAAAAAAAAAAMCCCAAACAAACATGTGGAACAAATGGGACACAGATAAATGCTGCCAAAATTGCAAAATGTKTCATTCTGATGTTAATTAGTTTGTTTAGGAGATATGATCACATTGCTGAACAACTTAATCAGGAGTACATTCCAGATGGTGCAAAAAATTGAAGTCCATATCTTTTCTGGTGACATTTACAGTGGTTCATAATATTATGTACAATCATAGTTCTCTAAGGAGAACTAATGTCCTTTTATACCCCTTGATGCTAAGTTCTAAGACTGATATTTCAAATAGGCCACCATCATCTTAATTGGTTTAAATAAGTGAGATGATGTATCTCTGTGGATTTTTATTTAGTAAGCTGTTGAACATGCATGGTTGGCTGGCTTTAGAAATGATGGGTCTGATATATATATATATATATATGGTTGGTTAACTGTCTACAAAGATAAACTTACTAATACAAGTATCACACTCTGTTTGGTTTCATTAGCTTAACTTCTCAGATACTTCTAGGATCTTGAATTTTTTTACTTTTTCAGATCCTAAAAAAAAATGCTAAAATGTATACAGTCTCACATGGAGGAGGTAAGCAGGTAAAGTAGCTTGCAAAATCTCTCCAAAAACACCTTTGGATATGAAAAAGAAACAAGGATGCAGTCCCAGTCTGATGTGGTGCAGGAGTGCATGCTGCACTAGCTAGTGATGCTGGAGAATTTAAAGCCCTGAGTACCTGTATTATATCTGCCTGAAGACCATAGCAAGCTTTGAAAAGTGTATTTAGATGCAGAATAAGAACATGTAGAATTAGGAGTCAGTGCATATACGGGTAGGAAGGGCCATCCAGTCATCTACTCCAACCTCTTGTGTATGAAAGGTCATTGCATTTTTTTCGTTTTCTCTGTGTTCAGATTAATTTTAATCTGTGTTTAGCTAAAGCATATTTTTCAGAACATGATGAATCCATCACTTTGCTTAATAGTTCATTGATGTGACTAATCAGTTTTACACTTAAAAGTATTTTATTTATTATCTGTATACGTTTTTTCCTGCTCTTAAATATACAACTCTTGCTTCTTATGAAAGGATTTAAACACTACAGTGAAATCATATTTCAGTCAATAATTACTCGTTAAATCAGAAGCTTGAATTTCCGTATCTCAGATCTCTAGCACATGCTGTAATTTTTGCATTATTAAATGTCTGTCTGTCACTTTTTTCACTCTTCCTCTCCCAGTTCACTTATAAAGAGACTGGTGAATAGCTGTTTCTGAGTACCTACCATGGAAGAAGGTGGATATTTCTTTTCTGCAAAAGATGCACAAGGATGACAGATTGGATTCATTAGTTTATTAATCGAGAAACAAAAGGAAACTTCTCTGAGCCATGGTTCAGTTGTAAGCAAGTATGGCAAATCTGTCTGCAGCTAAGGGTGAACCTAGGTTTAATTGCTCAGGGTGTTATTTCATGTTCTTATTGACAATTTGATCTAGTTTGCATTGATTGTTATGCTTAATTGTAGGAAAAGGGAAGACTGTTGCTGGGATTTTTTTTTTTTTCCCCTAAATGCAGTATCCTTCTGGCAAAACTGCAATGAAAGATATTTTGATTATTTCTTTAATCATGTTCTTGATTAGACATTGGATCAACCACATCTGCTGTCTGTCCAACAGCTTCTCTACCGGACATGACTGACTGGTGCATACAGATTTTGAACCCTAAGTAAGTCAGTATACTTCGTGTAATGCCAATGCTGGCTCTATTTATAGCCTGCTTAGTTGAATTTTATGTTTTTTACTGAAAATTTTTATAAGCTATTTTTCAGTTGTATTATATGCTTTGGAATTTTAGTATGGAGTTCTTCCTCTTTACAGGAGAGCCTGTCATTTCACCTGTCTTCTTGTAAATATTTGCATTTAATTGATGTCCAGTTTTAAGACAGTTTTATTGTTTTGAAGTGAATTTTGCACTACTTCAGCAGGGTTGGTTTTTTTTTTTCAGTTGGAGATAATGCTTGCTTGGCAGAAAACATAAATTTAATTTTTTTTTTTGGTAATAATTTTTATATAATACAGTCTTAGACCTTGATGAAAGCACAGAGGAGCTATTGTTGGTCGTAGTAGAAACTGAAAAAGGTTTTCTTGGAAGTGATGATATTGAAATGTATGGGAGTTTTAAGTATGCCAAATGGGTCTTATAGGACTTGATAATAGTGCAACTTCAGGGTATTTCTTAGATAGATATGTTGACATGGGCCTGTTTTTGGACTATAAAAGAAATATGAGAAGCAGGACACTGTTCATTGTCTCCAGATACTGTCCAGTTGACTTCTTTTGCATCCTTTGGGGTTCAGGAACTTTGCTCAATTTAGGGAAAGGGCAAAGGAGGGTTCAAGTTTGTTTTATTTTTCTTGGATCTGCATTCAACATCCTAATTGTGGTTAGTTTAATAGTGTACCTTGGGTAAGCCTCAAATGTATTTCTAAGATGTCTGTTTTGACAACGTTTTCTTTTGTGGAATGCTTAATGCTTAATGTTTATGTTATGTTGATCTGTCTTAATTAGAAGACTTTTTGATCATGTGGGTCATAGGAAGTAGTGTCTTAATCTTTGCGGTTTTAATCTCGAACCAAGTTTATCTCCTGCATTTTATTACAATGTAATACTGTAATTTATTTAGTCTCTCTAAGGTGAGCAGGTTTTTAGAACCCTCTTTCAAGGCCCAAGGGAGTTGGAGGCATTGTTCCTTGCCTAGGTTATTATAGTCTCTTTCTGTTGCAGAACCACTTTTCTGGCTTTTCTTTTCATTTTCAGCTGTCCTTCAGGGAAATTCTTCACACATATTGATGACGTGACTGAGTTTATTATTCATGAGAATAATGACTGAATATCATACTCCTTTGAGCAGACTTCTTCAGCTTGGATTAACGGAGAAAGAGCGATAGAATCCTGTTGGGGATTTGGCCGACCTCCTGGCCTTTGCTTTGCAAGGAGGTTTATTGTCAGAGTTGCTTTAGTGCACTAGGAATAATGCTGGATCTGTCTGACCTATTCAGTCAAATGGGGAAGGCAGAAACATTGGAGGAGAAGTTACAACAATGGAAACAGTGCTTGCCTTAGGCTGTCTTCCAAGGGCAAATGCTATTTATGAATAATTTGATTGTCTCTGTGTTATAGCAGCATTGCATTCTGTATATTTATATTCCCTCTCTGTAAATATCATTACATAGCATGTGGAAGCCCTTTTAAGATGTTGTTTTGGAAGTGCTTTTCCTTTGCAGGGGAAGAATATATTATACCTGCCTATTGAGAACAGTCAGGCTTTTGCTGTTCTGTTACTGCTATGGATCTTATTTCTGTGTGCTTGGAAGCAGCTGTTTTGGTTTTTGGTGTGTTTTTTTGGCTTTGGAAGATCAAGGGATTCAGTTTTGATTTGTGAGTGTTTTCTAAAGAATTTCCCTGTTTATCTCAAAGTTGTTTGAAGACTTGGACATTTTTTATGCTGAGACGCCCAAACTTTCTGAGTTGCCTGCTGAACCCTTTATCTAGCTCTGCTGCAAGGGACATAGGTATTATTTCTAAGATGCAGATTACCTCCCTGCAGCATATAACACATAATTGATTCATTTTACCTCTGTTTTCTATGAATTATGGGTGATATCTTCACTTTTATCCTTTATTTTCACTCCATTCTGTAGGTTTCCCAGGCTTGATCAGAAGTGATCAAACTACTGGCTGTCTTTCTCATGATATAGCCAGAGCAGAGAGTTCTCTTTTTGAGTCATCCTGCCCTGACTAAATTAACATTTCTTTTTCTTTACCTGTCACTGAGGCATTCACAAGTGCTTCTTGGTTGTTCCACCTGAAAGATGAGCTCTTGGATAAAAGACTACAGTCAATGAGGAAAAAAACTATATATGCGTCCAACAGTGAAGACACTAATTTCCACTAGATCTTCACCCCAAATATACTTGTACATTCTCTTGCTTCAGAGCTGTTTCTGCTATTTCGGGGCAATTTTCATATGCTTTGTGTCTACCCTGAGTTGCAGCTGTGTTTTGCTTCAGGGCGTCTTCCATCCTTATGTCTTGTTTTTTCTCATGAGATAGCTATTTTCATTGTTAAATGTTTTATGCTTGTAGACATTGTGTAAATCCTGCAAGTGTTAGCACAGCCATGATAATAGTTATTTTGAAAAAGCCAGTGATATAAATTTCTAATAATTACTTTTAAATTTTTATTTGTTGTTTTTTAGCTATTTTATGTTTAGCCTGTGTATATTTTATGGATCAATTCATCTGATGATTAGTTAAAAATATACTTTAGAATCACGTTTTCAAAACTAAAAAAAATTTAAATCGAAGTAAATTTATTTTTTTCCCCTGTGTGTTTCATCTAGTGTTACCATTTTCTTTGAAAACTTCTCATTTCATTCTGATGCGATACAGGAATATTTGTGAAAATTTTTACTTTTTAAAATGTATGTGGGACACTAATTTACGTAGTTTTAAGCTATCAAATGACCAAATGGTTTTAAAAGATTGTTAGAGAGTTTTTAAATGCTCCTAGATGTTAGGAATGCCATCATTGTCATAGGACTTCTCCAGTCCTAAATGTCTAGGTAAAAATCACTTTTTATATCTGTAAGTAGGCAACTGGCTTCAGCATTCTAGCATTATATTAACTTTTTTCCCAAACATTTTCTTTTCTAGAATGCAATTTCCAGTTCTGTTGCATGTCTTATATTTCCTGCCTGTAAGCTCTATTACTTTGTACTTGTCTCTATTTTAATAAATTTTGTTTCACTGAACCCAGCTTATCAAGTAGTCCAGATGGCCCTGTACAGCTGCCTGCCTTTTCATTATTTACCATTCTCTCTCTCTTTGTGTCTTTTGCAAGTATATCCACTATCAGCAGTGATTTTATATTTACTTCTAGATCACTGATGAAAATGTTGAATAACATCAGGGCTTACATAAATCACAGTGGAGTCCCACTAGAAACAGTCCCATTCAACTATGATTTTCCATTGAAAACCATGTTAATTAGCCAGTTTTCAATCTATTTAATTTTAAATCTATTAAAAGTGTTCTGCCATTCTATTTTTTGCAATAATGATGTTTTGTGAATGTCCTATAGAAGTCTAAACAAACTATATTCTTGTAGTTGCTAATGTCAACTGAACATTTAACCTCTTGAAGTAAGGAAATAAAGTTTGATTTAACAAGTCCTAATGTCTCATGAAATCTTGTTGACTGGCACCAATTTCTCAACATCAGTTTTTATGTTGTCTTTCCCTCAGTTTCTCTGGAATTGGTGCTAGACGAACTGTCCTTGAACTATTGCACAAGCATGTTTGTAACCTTGCCTTGGCTTTAAAATTCTCCAGTCTCTTGAAGTTCCCAAGATTTTTTTTTAAATTAACTTATCTACATTCCACATCCAACACTTTTAAGACACACTTTTAAGTGTGGTTGCAAGTTGTCCAGGCCTGAAGATATAAAATCATTTATAAATCAGTAAGTCATTTATTAATGGTTTGGAAATTACTTCTGCTACTTCTTCTCATTCTACTCTTTACTAAATAAAGAACATCATAAATATTATTAAAGACATCTGCCTTTTCCGCCTCATAAAAAAATTTACAGTCTTCATCTACCAGTATGTCTGTATCATCTCTATAATTTCTTTTGTTCCTAATAAGCTTAATGAACTCTCTCTTAGTGCCCTTAACCTTGCTAGCATGGATTTTACCTGACATATTTTTCTTCCACAGTTAATTTTCTCCACTGTATACCCTCTAATCTATATTGACTGAAATCTTTTCTCCATTTTTATTCTGGTTTCTTGAGGAACAGGCCGATGCGATCATAGTGTGTGTGTGTGAGTGAAACTGTCAACCAAATATTCACAGAACAGATCTTTATGGTTGAATTCTTGTACACGTGTGCTATTACAAATGAGAAAAGGTAGCCAGAAGAGGGAAGAGAGGAGATTGTGTGGTGCCCCCAGAGAAAGAAAAGTTGCTGCAGCCTCACATTAGAAACTTAGTGCTTGGTTGCTTTTATCCAACTAGCAAGCATGGAGCTAAATAAGACTTCCATTTCTAAGAGAATGATTGCTATTTTTGCTATATATTGCTTTGTTTCAAAATTCTGCCTTCAGTTTACTAGTGTAAACCAGAGAGGCACCACAGTGGAGGAGAAGGGAAAGAGACCCTTCTATATTTATTCCCACCTTGTCTCCTTCTCTCCAAAGTACTACAGCTCTGGACCTAGAATCCTTAACTTATTAACCCCTGAAATGCTATATGCCAGTCACCTAAAGCCCCCACAACCCTTTTACCCACTTACTCAGCACCTTGGAATTTTACTGGTGCCCTCAAAACAGTATGGAAAAAATCCTTTTTTCCCTTCTTGAGATGTCTTTCCTGTGTTCTTAGTGTGCATAACCTCTACATCTACTTCAGAAAAGTGATGAGAATAACACACACCAAAGGGCTGCTATAATCCAAAACACCAGAGTCCTGGATGCAAATTACAGTGATTGTTGTCTTACAAAATACATGGATTAATGGGTCTGTACGAACAGAATCTATCAAAGATGTTGTATTTGAAACACGTCTGCTGTTAAAAAAATAAAAGAAATTTGGATGAGATGTTTAACCAAATTAAAAAATCAGTATATTAAAAACCCTTCCATCTTTGACAAATTATCTCCTAAGTATTTAGTAGATGGTGTGTTTTCTAATCTTTTTGATGCCATTAAATGTAAAATTTTTCAATGTGCAGACTTACGAGAAAATACCTCCCTATAACACTGTGTTTTCCAGCTGCTTAGCAGTTTTCTGTGTGTTTTTTCTGCAGCTCTAGTTCAGTGGTACACATGATTTACTTTAAATGCCCGAGTAGTCTCATTAAACTCAATCAAATTACTCACTTACTGTGTGTTTAAGTTGTTTACTGAAACAGAACTAAAATAAGGGGCATAGTCATCTCCATTTCTCATATATTAAGTTTTAGAAGGGGAGGAAGCTTTAATATAAAAGCTAGAAAGGCTAATTATTTTTCATGTACAAAATCCTTCTTTTATGCAATAAAGTTGAAATGCAAAGATTTGATATGTTATATAAAAACATATTAAATAAATGCTGATGTATGGATCTATCCAGAATATTCTATGTTTTTATATAAAGCTCATTACAATAGTGCCTAACAGTATCTCTTAACTGCATTTTCAAGACATCTGCATTACATTTACCTGTATTGACCTTGTATATATAACTGTGGCACCTATTCTTATGTTCTTGTGCTTTCTAAATTCCTCCAAAAGATAATATTAGGTGAGAGAAATTCAGTGAAGTGGAGTCAAAAAAAAAAAGAAAAAGGCAGGGAAGGAAGTGTAGAGGTATGAAATCTGTGTTAATATTTCCTTTTTCAAGCAATCATCTGCCTTAGCTTGCTATTTTAGTGTATCTTTGAAACATTCAATGCTTTAAAAAGCATAAAGTTATGGTCCTTATAAAGAAAAAACAGTCACTCAAAATTAAAGCCACTCTTAGGACCCAAATAGGATTCAGAGCCAAAAAAAAGCATTAAGTCTGTGTATAAAAGACTGCACAATCTGTACATTGCTTTTTATGGTCTGTGACCCACCCTGCAAAAAATTATTCAGTCCAGTTTGTATTGCTGCATCACCAAGACTCTGAATAGTGTAACAAATAACCTTTCTGATATTGCTTGTCTTTTAATTTAGTGTTTGCATTTTGAGTTCCTATATTTGCATGGAAATAGAGATGTGATCCTGTATTTAAGTGTTTTGCCAACAGTAACACAAGTCTGTGCATCAAATAAGTATGATTTAATAGTTCATGGGATTCTGCTCTGCCTTTCTTACAGAATTATCACTCCTTTTTACTTGTAATTCCACTTGCCTTAATAGATCATTTTGTCAGTTCATTGAGTGGGTACTTAATTCAGGTTGTACTGTAGATGAAAAGAAGAAACACAGAAGCTTATGAGTTACACTGTGAACAAGAGAAGGTTTTACATAGTAACTATACATGGTACTGAAAACAATATAGTATTTCAATAGATGTAGCATTTTCTATTCCATATATAAGGACAAATGCCATTTTTAGGAGGAAATATAGGATTTCATTTTGTGAACATTTCATTTTGTGAAATTTTGTGAAAATTTCAAAGTTCTTTGCTTTCTGTTGAGCTGGTGTGAATTAACATAACTACAAAAGATATTGAAGCTCTAATCATACAGATTAGACAAAATTTTAACCTTGTTGGTTCAGGTATTCCTTTAAAGAAAACAAAGACACTTGTATGCAAAATAAGTTAAACTTAAAAGAGAGATGGAGTTTTGCAAAGCTACTGGTCAGTGTCTTTGATCATCTAAAGGAGTATAGAAGGACCCTGAAACTTATGAAAAAGTGTGCCTTGATTGGCTTTGCTCCTTTGCCACTCAGGCAGAAGCTTCAGCAACCTCTTCTGTCTACTCCAACAGAAGTTGTTTCCTTTTCTGAGAAGGAAGAAACCCTGGATGGTGATAATGTAAAGCTAACTTAACACCCATGATGCATTTTTAGGGATGCAGTTGAAGGTTCACATGGGGTGCTCATAGGCTGAGATGGAATTTCTGCCTTGAAGGCTCAGCCTCAGTGGCACTGCTGGGAAAGAAAGAATTGCTCTGTGAAATCTTGCTACAAATTGACCATACCAATCAATACCCATCAGTGAAGAAAGGACTCTGCAGTCCCACCTCATTCAGCTACCAGGGTAAAAGGAACTTTGCTGCCATATCCTTTTTGWATAAAACACTGTCCACCAACTCATGCTGTTCTTCTTTTTGGCCCTGAGGTGTGTAGCTGTCTTTTATGTATTTCTTTCATCCTTTGCTTTCCAGACAGCTGTTGTTTAGGTATTTGACTCATAGAAGACAACCATAGTTTTTTTCCTTCAACTTCACTGTGTTTTTAGATGGGACGTGGGTGCTGTAGCATTCTGGAATACCAGAATGATATCTCTTCTGTTGTAGAGACCAGTAGCCCTGAGGTATTGTACCTGAAGTACTATACAAAGACAGCCTAAAATATTGCTTGTAGTTGCTGGGTGTTTGATAAAATTGGCCACTTAACAATTGATGAGTGAGTCCTAAAATGTATTATAGATCTTTGGTAACTGGATGCACTTTCAATCTTACATTTGAGAAGTAAAAGTCAAGTAAAAGATTTATATTTATCTAGTAAAAAAGCAGACTACAGGTTCCTGAAATCAATGACTCTCAGAATTGCCAAAACATTGAATGATATGCATGAATAATTTAAGACTGTTTTGTTAAATGTGCAAAAGTCAAGTTATTCTTGCAGTGAGACTCCTTGTAAATCACCAGCAATTTACTGTGTTTCTGAAAATCACAGCAGCAATTTACAGAATAGATTAGACCTGTTACTATACACATGTGACATTTTCTTGATTTAAACTGTCATTCTGAAAAGCTGTTAGCTGACAGCCAAAGTTTAGGATGAGGTTATAAAGTTTAGTGAAGGACTCCTTACAACTGAGTTTGAGCTATATTTCTGCTTGGGTAGAGAACAGCATGCAGACCTCCTACTTCAACTGAAGTATGTATGCTTGCAAATTAGCATTTTCAAGGGAAATTATACATGATCTTTTTAGACATTCATGTTCTGCAGTGGTATATGGTGCTGTGCTGACATTTTACATCTCATAAACATAGTAATATATTTCTGAAATACCTTCTTTCTCCTGAGGTATGTCAGAAATTTTGAATATAAATGCTATGGATGGCTGGCAGTATAGCAATATGCATCAGTTTCATCATTTCATCTAGTCTCTATAACTGAAGTTTATCAGAGTTGTTCTTGAAGATGATCTCTTGGGTTCCAGAATATCATGGTAAGGTGAAGGGGGTAATATTAATGTGTTAATTTACATTTTTTAAGGTATCAACTAAACTGGAAGTCTTCATACCTAACTCAATTCCCATTGTATTTCTGTGGCATGTAGATGTGTAATGCTTGCCCTAAGGAATACATTACATCACTGTCTTAACTACCTTCTCTTTGACAGCATGGGAGCCATTTCAGTATAAGTGACAGTAGCAATCACCTTCTCTGTCTTTCTCTAGTGACCTTCAGAAATGAGAATGCATTCACACTTGCAATTACTCAGAAATCCTATGTTCTCCAAAACTTATTTTTGACATGCAATAACTCCTGCTCAGATTTCGTCTTTTCAAACAGTTGCAAAATACTTTCTCATAATCACTCATTCAAAAACTGTCCAGTTCTGCAGGCTAGTAGTCTGGGTATATCTTTGGTATAAACAAGTCATCATAGTTAGGGAATGATCCAGGAGCCAACAAAATACAAAAAGAGAACTTTAAGTTTTCTTTTGCTAAAAGCCTATCTTGCAAGGTATGCTCCACAGTTACTACAGTTCTTTCCCAGATTTTTCACTGAAAGTTTCAATCTGAAAATCCCTTGTTTGTTATGTGGAAATATCAGGGATAAGACACCCCTAGATTTTTCATAAAAGACTTTGCATAAAAGCTTAAGAAAACTCTGCTTTCAGTAACTCTCTGAGAAGGGAGAAAGACAGCCAGCCTAAAATTGCATTGCCTGGCATATTGTGCATGTGTGCCAAGTGAGTAAAATCAGAAAATAAAGTATTGGCAGGAGACAGTCTGCTTCCCCATTACCCTGTTAGTACACCAGATACTTAGCAGATAGGCATGAAGAGAAATGATTCGTAGTGCTGCTCATCTGTAAAATTGTTTGACCAGTATTATTCAAGGAGGGGAAACTGCTGAAGTATAAAGTGACCGTAAGCACTGGAGAACATTTTAAAAGGCCACTGTGAGGAAATGCACTTAAAAGCTCGACATTTCATGAATAACCTTTTGAGAAAAGAGTCTGAGACAGTACCATATATAAAAGAAGACAAAGCAAAAGACCCAGGCCACCAGGATCTGAATTGCGTACAAGAACACTTTAGAAGAGAAGGTTGTCTCTGGAAGGCTGGAAGCAGTCATGTTCAGCTGCATAAGCCAAGGATCCTGAGAGCTGAAGAGCACTTGTGTTAGAGCCATTGGGAACAAGAGACGATGAAAACGTGCGACAGCCCTAATACAAGTTGAAATAAAGTAAGAATGGACCACTGTAAACCAGGCAAGCTACAATTGCCGTGGGCAGGTGACAGTTCAGGCTTCTGGGAACTAGGTGAACTTTCAGCCATTGCCACACTTATAATAGCCAAATTGGTGAAGAGTTTCAGCCAGCATGCACCTCAACTAGGAAATCTTAGTGTCTGACAACAGATCCAAGTTTGTTTATGTGGAGTGAATGGACACGGTCACTGTATTATAACAGTGAATTAAATGCTTAGTGTTCACAGTACTGAACGTGTGGGTTAGGTGCTAGCCTGGGATATCTCTACCTTGTTCAGTCATACCAGGTAGAGTTGCCTTTGGAAAATTCTGCTTTCAGGAAGTACTTGGTGAGAAAAAAACAAGTAAAAGAAAAGAGACAGACAGACAGAGAGGCAAACCAGCAATTGTCAAGGAAGCAATCAGCTCTCTTTCCTCTTACATTTGAACTTCTGCTCAGAAAAAATACATAAAGCATGTAAGGTTGTGCACAGAGCAGCAGATATTGGGGTATTTCATTACAAACAGGTTCTTAAGAGTATTTGGTAAAAAATAGAAAACAGCAGAATGAGCTGAATTGTCCTTCAGGAAATATCCTTCAGTCTGGCTTCAGAAAGGACCTGGATTATTCACCATACTGGACTATTCAGAGAGCTTAAAAATAATATTATTTAACATTTCCTTGGGATCCAATTGTCCATGGCCAAATGATATTTTAGTCACTTTTCTACTAGTAAGAAGTCCCTAATCTCTGATTCAATTAAAAGACAAAACCTTATAGCAAAACATCTTGCTGTGACATTTTACTATGTTTCTTTGATTTATAATTCAGTCCCTGCACCCAAATATTTGAGCCAAATAATAAAGGATTGCAAGGATCTTCCAAACAGGTAAGTATACACATGCATACACACACAAAGGTTCCTTTTGCAAACTCTCTTTATTAAAAAGCTCCCCTTTTAGTTCCTGTAAGGTGAATTTATTGTCCAAAAAGTTTTCTTTCCTTTGATGAAACATTAGTTTGTCTGCCTCCACAAAATCTTGTGGCAATGCRAAGTGGTATAGGCCATAATACTAATGATATGCCCAGTGCTGCTGTTAAGAGATCTCATGCCTGGAATGTAAGTGTATCAAGTCACCCAGCTGAGTGCTAATACGAGTTATGCCGTCTCCCAGGAAATCCAGCAATGCTGTTTTGTGCATAAGCCCTGGAATAAGCAAGACAAAAGGAAACTCTAACCTGAAGCCTTCCTAGAATCAATTTTTCTTCCTTATGTTTGAAATCATCCTTCTCCAAATTACTCTTTGCTTTCATCCTTGATGCTTTATTTTAATCCCAAGCTTCACACATTTTTTTCTCAGAAAGGAAAGCTGTGACAGTTCTTTAATAAATTATGAGTTTTCTTTTCCCTTTCAGCTTCCATGGACAGGAACAGAAAATGTTGGAACTTCATTACAGAAGTTAAAAACTGAAGCGGTCAGTGAATACAGATTAATTAGTCTAGTCTAGCCCATTAGTCTAGTATTTCCTGAGTTACTTAATAAGTAAGATAAATGGCACACAAGCTAGGTCCAAGTGGCCTGTGAAATCTTTTATCAGCTTTTGATTCTCCAAAGTGCAAAAGTCAGTTCTAAATTGGGTCAGCAATAGTAATTATTTTGCCAGCCAGACCTCAAGCACGAAAGATATGGGCTGCATGTTATTCACAAGCCCATATGATCTGACCTGATAACAAGAGCATTACTTTGAAATCTGTGGAAGAAATACAGTGCCTTCTCTGATAGTCTCTTCTTTTAAAAAAATTCTTTATGAGAAATGGCTAAATGCAAGTTTCTAGTTCTTTTGCACTATTATAAACTAGCTCTATTTCCAGGGTTAAACCTAAATAAAGTATGCTGCCAAATTCATTTTCCAAATTCATTTTAAAATTAGTATTAAATACTTTGTTTCCACGTGCATGCTCATTTACTCTTTCTCTCTCTCTCTCTGATGCCCTCCAACTAGAGAACCATCCCCAGGCCATTTGCTGCTTGTCTCCCTCTGATCTTACACCTGACATTGTTCTTGGCCACCTGACATCAACAAACAAAAGGCCTTTAAATAGATATGTGAAAGCACCAAATAGCACCACAAAAGAACAATGAGCACAAAACATTCTTAAATTACTACCACACATGTTGCCCTGACTGAAGTATAAATATTTGGTTTATCAGAACAGTCTGATTAAAACCTGTTGGTTTAAAAGACTTGGTTTTAAAAAAACAGCTGATTCTAGCATTGTTGTGAAATATATCATAGCAATACAGTTGATGATTCTTTCATAATACTCAGTCTATGAATGAACTGTATCTGGTTTGGCTCTGAGGAAGATGCTGTTAACTTCTAACATGCATTTAACCAGCTTTTAAAATAACTCAGATCTCCCAGCCCCAAAGTGTTCTGTAAGAAAAATAATTCTGCAAAGAAGCCTCATGTTGCTGTTAGCTTCAGTACCATTTTAAATCAAATTATGACAATAATAAATACAGAGAGTGAAAGTTTAATAATTAGTGACTAGTTTGAGGATCCCTGCATTACTGGATGCAATTAGGAAACTGAGTAACATTTCATGGTGTTCTCTATCAATGAAATTTATAAATCATGTTTTAAAATGTTCTGGAACACATAGTTTGTAATTTGCTGTTTCTGTCAAGTTCTGACTCTTTGGAGTTGCTTCATCTTTGTTTTTTCCATTTTTTTTCCACAAAAAGAGCAGTAATGGAACAAGGCACTTTATGGCAAATTTAGCTTAGCAGAAAAACACTTGTTCCTATCTGTGGATTAGTGTTTGAGTGTGTCATGCGACACTTTCCCATAAAATCCCTGTGTGCTCTCATTCCTGTTAGTTTATCACCTTTTTTTATATTGGAAAATGTAAGCTTCTTTGACGTCTACCTATCATGAATTTTTGAAAGCCGTGAATCATCTGGGTTCAATTCTCTTGGTGAAAATGTTTTCTGATGAACAATGAAGATATAAAAGATGAAAAAGATACAAGCATATTCTTAATCAAACTTATTTGGGATTACCAGAAGATCTTGAAGAAAATAACCAAAGTAGTTTGTGGTGAATTTATTGAATATGTCGTAACGAACTAGTTAGGTGGTGTGAAGTAGTGAACTCCACAGGCAGTTCAGTGTACAGGCAGTCCCTATACAGAGGCCTGGTTTGGAGAGTTGTTGCTTTTGTGCCATTCAAAGAGGGATAAAGGAAACTGTTGGGGTTTTTGTTATTGTTTTTGCTTTTATATCTGTAATTACCTCAAAGTGCTTAAACTCCCTCCTCTTGATGGGGAAATAACTTCAGTTTCAGTATTTCAAGTCCTAGCATCTAATACGTGATTTTCTTTACTGAAAGCTTTAATAAATTTTGCTTTCCTGATCCACACATCTCAATTTGAATTATGGCTTTAACATTAGTTGCCATTCGGCCCAGCTATATGTATCCTTTGTATTAGGAARTGTTGTATAAAACATGTAAAGTCTTTCCTGGCGCACACTGAGCAGCAGCCCTACTGCTGCTGTGGCTGGAAGAGGTTGAAAAATATCGTTTTAATTTTCTCCATTTGTATCTCAGAACTCATAAAGCTTGTTCACTTCCCAGCCTTCAAGCTACTGACACACCTTTCCATAATGAGGGAGGATGTTAATAGTCCCATTAATATATCAAAAACTGGTATTAGAAAGGCTGACATTTCCATACTTTTTTTGGTCAGTGATTAAAGTAATGAAAGGTGCCAGTTAGTCATTTGAGAACCACAAGATACATCAAAAACTGAAAGGTCAGGTAAATTAAGGGGAAATGTAGGGCTGACTCAGAACGCTGTGAGGCTGGGCATTAATTGCAGCTAGTTTCCTGGTAATGATTACCCAGATTGTGAGTGCTCATTTGTGGGCCAGAAGGCAGCTAAATCTCTTTGCAGGCCATTTGTCTCCTCTTGTTTCTTAATTAATATAACAGGTTTGAAAACTTGTGATAATGAAATTGGCCTGTTAATTAGACTAGTCTTTAGCAGTAAGGTTTTGATATCTTTTTTTTTCTTTTTCCAGTGCAGTTAACCACAGTTTTGTTAAAATGATGTCTGCTTTCCTTTGCAAAGTTGTCCATAATTGAAATAATTATACTGATGTGAGGAATAAACACATTTTCGGTTTGGGAACTATTTTAGTGTTAGGTTTAAGAGAAAAGCACTGATTTTAAAATCTCAGTTTCTCATTGGCCATCTTTACATTACTGCTTTTTACAATTATATCACTCTTTTTTAATATCATACATGGTAAAAAGTTGGGAGAATATTTTCTTTATTTGGAACATCTAACAATATTTTATTTGATGCAAAATATTCTATTGCAATGTTTTGATGTAACTTTCCTTGGTACAGTCAGTTTTCTCTAATGATTGTACAGGTATTTTTCAGAACAACCAAACAGATGTTTTCTTTATTTTTAAAAGTAAGAAAATCTTTAGGTAAATTATGAGAAGATGAAAGTACAGAAGAAATATATAGTTAGACTTCTTACTGAGCTACTTCATGCTGATACTGTTCCCTTTGGTGTAAATTAATTTTCTGATTTGATTTTTACTTGCAATTTTAAGAGAGTATATACATTTTTTTCATTTCTGATGGATTGCAACTTCATGTTAAAAGGTAAATAATACACATCTCCTCAATATTTCCATGTTAAATCATGAAGTAATTATCAATAGAAATCAATAATGAAATCCCATCTGTGTTGACATCTCACTGTGTCCTGCATGAAACCCTTGCAGTTCACAGGTCTACTCACAAAAGCTTTCATAACCTACTTATATTTTTATCATTTAGGTCACTCAGATGAGTACTGCTTTATTACAGCACATCGTTATCAGAGTGAAATATACTTACATTGAATAGATGAGAAAGAAGTGCAAAAGTCAGAAAACAAGCATGGACTTGTTAGGAGGGTAAGTGATCCCTCCTTACAATTAACATCAGGAGATATGACTTGTTTTCATATCATGAAATATAATTGCTCATTTCAGATCTCCCCTGGAAGATGGATGTAGGGAGGTGCAGTAAGCAGAAGTGTTTGTATACACACACAAGAAAATTATCTTTGAAATGAATACTTACATTGTCCCAGTTTTTCCTCTGGGTTCTACTATGATTTTCCTTTAGGAAAGGAAATACTTTTCTACTCATTTAGGAAATATTCAAGATACTATGTTGTTTTATGGTAATCAAAAGAGGTAGAAAATAATGTTGGAACCTGAACACCTTCTAAATAAATTAAACAAAGGGGTTTGTTAGAAAACTCTTCCATGTGTTTTGTGAATAATTTATCGCAGCATATGACCTTATACATCCCAAAAGGTAAATCTTACATATGTCAGCTAGAGCCATGAAATAAGCTACTTATTCTTTTCTTCAACAACTAAAGAATAGGTTGATGTGCTTTGCTCATATTTTCCCCAAAACTTTGTAAGTAAATAAGAAGAAAGACTGAAAATATCAGCTCTCACAAACCTGAGATTTAAATTGTTTTAAAACCATTATAGTAGAAATTGCACACTAGTTTTAACGACAATGATATCTACTGTATGTATCTACTGTATGTTTTACATAACTTTTTCCATGTGTTGAAACCAAACAGTAGAAATCAGAAAACTTTAATAACATCTTATACTTGGTTGCTGAAGTAACTCTGCTAATTGAAAATTTCATCTCAGTGCATTTCTCTTGCCATTTTTAATAAATCTTGGCAGATATCACAGTTCCTGCCTTTGCTTCACTATTTTTTCCTCAGGGTTTTCTGAAGATGTTCTTTCCCTTTTCAAACTGACTATAATATAACAGGGCTGTTGGATAAATCCAGCAAATCAATCTCTTGTGGCCCACACCACATGAGTTCGTATTTCCCAGACCAACGAAGTGAAGCAAATATCTCAAAGCAGAAAAGTCCGGGAGGAATTAGTGTCTAGGTCTGCATCCTGTTAAGGGCAGTTCCATTTTCTGAGCTGACAGGGTAAAATGGGGCAAGATTAAGAAAAATGGAAGAAACTTACTTAGTCACCATGTGCTGTCCTTTGTATAATCAATAGTCCTGTGATATAATCTCTTTCATAAGCTAATTAAGTCTCACCTACCATTTATTACAGATCATATGATTATATGATCCATAGCATTGTTTTATTTTGCAATACCACATTGGATTTTGTGATCCTCATACCACAAAAACATTTGCAGTTGTAAATTCAGGATTTGCTGGAGAACATGACAGACTTCTCTTGACATCAAACATTCTGTATAATCTTAAGAAAACCCTTTATCTATCTTGCCTCTTCTCTCTCTCTCTCTCTCTCTCTCTCTCTACCTATCAGCATTGTAGCTGCCTTTCTTATGTAGAGACTTTCCCCTAAGATTGCTACTTTATAAAAAGTCAGGACACCATCTCATCTAGCATAGGAAAAGAGTAAGGATGGTTTTGAACTACTTCTCTTATGCTAAGAATTTCTATTTTCAGAGAAGAACCAACAAAACAACACCTGAAACAACTGAATCCCCGTTTTTTCCAGTAAGCAATTGGTCACACCATGAGAAAAGCACCCGTAACGGCTGCATGTCCTTCTTGTTTTTGTATTTAGCTGCACAGAGGGTCCATAGATAGATCTAATACAGTTTTAGCAGATTGGGAGTTATTATGTAGTTTTACAGACTGTTATAGTGTTATATTGCTGTAAAGTAAAGCACTTCTATATTCAAAGGTATCCATAAAAAATAGGAAAAATGAAATTTCTTTAGCACTTTCCATATGGAGTTAGAATTGTTAATTAAAAGCAGTATCTTTGCTTGAATTGCACCAAATACATAACTTTTCTTCTTTCCCCCAGTTTTTAGCCTACTTTCACACTAAAAATATGGAAAGTTATGGCTCATCATTTTGGGTGTGAAAAATGAAAAACAAGTGGAATTGTCAAGTTAAAACATAGTATAAGTGATCTTTTGGTGTGTGTTGAGGAAATATTAAATATACTGTTCTCTGTCCTGAGGTTCACAGGCAATGTGCTGCCTACAAGACTTTCCAGTTTTGCTTGCAGGCATAAGAAATTAAAAACATAAAAATGAAACTTAGACTTTCAGAGAAAGAAAAATATGATGGTGCCTACAGCACATTATGTGTCAGTACTGTTGCCTATGGTCAAATATGATTGGGACCAATGTTTTGAGCTATACCTCAAAGTGATGTTGTGATTCATCTAGCACWGTCTAGGTTTCAGCTCTATCTCTGACCTCATTGAAAAAAGGGGAAATGTAGAAAACAAGAATAGTTTTCCCTACTATTTCACCATTTTTTCATCAAAATGACTGTTTCACATTGATTTGAGGCAGTATTTGTAGCAGTTCAGTGGTCCAGTATGGGTAGCTCATACAACATTTTTTAAATGCGGTATTTGTTATAGGTGCATCTTTGTATGCTGGTGAGAAGTAGGCTCTGCAGATAGACACAGCTAGTCAGAATATTATTCAGAGAGCATTTAAATTTTTCATGACAAATAAAAAGACTAAACATTTTCCAACAAAACAAGAGCATTTTTACCTGAAATCAGACTATTTTAACTCAGAAGTGCTGCTGCAGCATTTCACAGCAGTTATAKTTCAGCCTCATGTCTCTAATTCTCTTTTCTGATCCAGAAATCTGTGATCTGACTACATTTCCCACAGTGAACTGTGTTCTCCATTCTTGCTGAACCACTGTGGAGTTATGATCTGTAGTGTGCTGAAAGGAATATGAGCAAGAAACAGGTAAATTATAGTTCCCCTTAACATGAATATAGTATTTGAGAATCCTTTCTTTTCCACTCCAAGCACAAAGCTCTTAGTTGTGGGGGGCTGATTGTGTTTCATTGTATAAATTACGCCTAAGATGTCAGTAACAGCAGGTATTTTTCACTCCCCAAGAGCAGTGAACAGAGATGAAAATAATTTTAGCAAAATAATTTTAGAAAAATAATTTTGACAGCAGCACATCTGAGCAGTTCTGTAGTTTGATCTAGTTTTAGGTTTCTCAACTTCAACCTATTTTTACCCAAACTGCTAGATAAAGATGAAGTATTAAACAGTCTATTTATTTAAGTTCTATTGACCAGCATCAGCTTATAGATGTAGAACTAGGTACAGAGAATCACTATTGCTGGAACAGAGCCCAGCCATTAGGAAGTCATTTTTACCACTGGCCAAGAACTCACAGACTGCATTTTAAAATGTCCTTTTTCAAATGCAGTAAATGGCACCATTCCCAATGCTGACACTAGAAAAAAAATCTTTAAAAATGTACGCACAACCTGTCGTCCATCCACACACACATATACTGCCAAGACACTAATATAGCGGCATTGTGTTAAAACTCTTTGTTTGGTGGGGTGAGGGGTTTGATGCAAGAATAAGATGTGATAAGGATTTTAGCAGCATTTTCTACTATATAGTGCCACTTCACAGGAAATGAAGGCAGTGCTTGTGCACTACTGTCATCGGGAAAGGTCTGAAGTGCATTAGGAAGGTGTGAGGTGTGTACTGTGCACAATCAGATGTCAGCCAGATAAGACTGGCTTAGAGTCAGGAAGAGTATATTCTGCGCTCTGAAGGGATGCAGAAGAGACAAGAATTGTAGGAAATCCTAAGGCTTCCTTTTTTTTCCCCCAACATACAGTTCATCTGAAGAAAACCATCAAGTAGCAAGAGGGAGCCAAATACCCCAAATAATTTCAGTGTTTTGATTTGGAGGGTTTTTTTTCCCCCCTTTCTAGATTAACTGAATGAAAATGGTGATGGTACTGTCTGCTTTTTCCCAGTGACCGGCATTAGAGCATTTAGCCATGATGTGGGAGAGACTGGTTCACTTTCGAAGCAGCTAGTGCACAGATAGCACTGACTAAGGCACCGGGGGTGTCTGCAGCAAGGCAAAACCTGAGAAGAAATACCTGAAAATTAGTGACATTTACTAGTCACAGCTGCTAGTGCAGAGGCTCTGAGCAAAAAAACCCATAGAGTCAATGTGAGACAAGTTGTTCTAGGCAAATTAGTCTGGGAACTGATGGCATAGGGACTTCACTTTCCCAATGTTACTGCTGAGGAGACACTCCTGTGCTATCTTTTTATGTTTTAGGCCTGCTCTGGACAGGATGTATTTGATTAAGTTCTAACATTTTCTCTCCCAAAGTGAACTTAATTTTTTTTTCCCTTTTACCCAAACTGAAATATTTCCTGTGCAGTGGAATGACTTCAAAAGGAAAACATCTCACAGAAGAGTGTGTAGCCTGCTCTCAAGGGAATTTTCTTAAAATGCAAGACAGTTGTGATTTAACTCCCTCCTCTTGCTCAAAAGAAGGGTATCAACCTGGGTTTCACACAGCCCGGCTAAGTGACCTAAAGATTTGGTCTAAATGGGAAAGGATTCTCATTTATGCTCACCTTTATATCTGTTATTTTATTTTTGTTAAAAATCTGCCTGAACTAAAACATTCTGTGTTAAAGTGAAATAATTATCTGATCTGAAACTATTATTTATTTTTTCATTTTGACGGGGAAAACAGATAAGGAAACAATTATGTCTATACAAAACAAACCTAAAAAATGCTTCAAAGCAACATCAAATAATAATAATGGTCCTTTTTTAACGATTCTTAAAACCATAATGCTTTTTAACAACAAAGAGTATTTTCATCTCTATTATGTCCTGCGAGAGACCTTTGCTTCGGCATGTGGTCCTGAATATGATCCTGCGTAGTCATCCTGCAACAATACCCCCCAGTCTGTTCTGTAGCTTTAATCACTAAATTTCCCAGAAAGATAATATTATTCATTTATATTAATGTAGCACTTTGGAATCTCTGTTTTGGAGCCCAGACTCCCTCTTGTGCTAAGCAAAATAAAGATGTAGTTTCTTTCTCCAAAGTGCTTAAAATCCAATTTTAACCTGTTGTAGCCATTTTCATACCAAAGTTATTCTCTCCAGCTTTTTAGTATATTCCTATTTTAAGAATAATTTTGCTGTTCAAAATGAAAAAAGAGAAGGAGAATTATTTTCAAGAGTTTTTTTAATTTATTTTCCCTAAATGAAAATTGACAATGAAGGTCTCTCTTAAATACCTGACTCCACATTTTCTATAAAAAGTTAATAAAAGTCATCAGAGTTTCCACATTTAAGCTGTTTATATAGGTTTTTAATGGATGTTGCAACTAAACAGCTGTTATTGATGGAAGGTTAATAGTGTCTTGTAATCTGCCCTATGTTTTCTCTGAACAGTGTCCCAATACCTTTGGACACAAGCATAGCCTTAAATTTGTATGTGACTTTTCTGGTAAGGAGATGCTATATACAGAACTGAGACATAAGAATATGGTTTAGAAAGGGGAAGGTATTTGTACTTGCTTGTTTCTAAATTAGGCACAGTTTGCAGCTGTAATCAAACCATATGTACAACAGGCACACGTAAATAGAAAGTGGATTATCTGGGAAAAAATTAAGTTGCTCTTTTCCTGTAAATCAGGCCTGAACCAGTCAGTGTTTGGCATGATGCCAGGAGACACAGTGCTGCTAAAGCTGCCATCTTTTAAAAATCTAGTTTTGGCCATTTGTAGTCATTAAAGATACTCTGGCACAGTTAGTTGGTGTAAAAGTAGAGCACTCTGGTTCCTAAATCTGCATCCACCACAGTGCTTCAATATGATGAGGTATTTTTTAACGACATTAAATAAAAATGCTGTGTTCCTACCCAAGAGATTCATGAAATAATCCTAATACAGATGTTCCAGTTACTTGCTGGGTTATATTTTAGTAACAATACCTATAAAGAATCTGAAAGCACTAATTAAAAAGGCAGCTATTAAATACAAACCATTGTTGCTTTCTTACTTCAGAGAATTTATACCCACTTGCAGAAAATATTCCAGGCTTTAACATACACAAATGCTATGTAACAACATTCACAGGAAGCTGCCCTCTTTGTAGAAGCAGATACATACACAGTATTTCTGAAGAAAAGAATTGCTGCTGCAGTGGACTGCTTGCTTTAGTATGCTTTGAAAAGGATATATTAGATGTCAAACATCCTAGACTTTGAGCAGCCATTTAGTGGTCTGGCAACAGTGGATTATGTTGTGGCATACCTGCACTATATGTCAGAGGAAGGTGGTCTTGTGTATTATTCAGTCAGTAAGGTCTGTCTCCGAGGGAGCAGAGGATGAGGGTACTGTCTTTCCACTCTCATGAATGGGAGAGAGAGAAGACTGTAGGAGATCACATCTTTCATTCTTGTTATAGATTAAGTGCCACCGGTCAAATGCCTTGCAGGCTCCTTTCTCAAGCTCAGTTCAACAATTGTTTTCTTCTTTGCTAGCTATATCATACCCTTTCACAACTGTAGCACTAAATAAGCAGATAAGGATGCTAACTGCATTTAGTACCTCATTTGCAAAAGGGGAGCAAGCCAAAAGGGAAGGCAGAAAGATTTTCCACATTGCTCCTGAATATCCATATGGGATAATGAATTAAAAAAGAGGAAAGTAGACAGGGTATGAGAAAGAAGACTAATGAAGTTGCTGCAACATAGTTTTGCCTTTTGAATAAACAGATATGACTAGGCCTCAACTGCCTCCTCATGAGAACAAGAGAATCTTTCATACTTTGACAGCTCCTGTGAAACATAGCCTTCCCTTACAGTTAATATGAGTTTTATCAAATATTCACATCATTATGCGATTATATTTTTAAAAGAAGGTGAGGGTTGTTGCAATAGCACTGTGCTAACTATATGGGTCATTTGTCTTAAGTAGCTAAGAGTCAGGAGCTATATTTTTCTTAGGCTCTAGATGTGAAGAACTCAGAAATGCCTATACTTATCAGTTAAAATCTATAGAAAAGCAAGGGTAGGATGGAGATATCAATGGTGTTTAATTAAACAGAGATCTTACAAACTTGGAGGAAATGTTTACTTTACCTCAGTTTGGAAAAGGGTGTCCAGTACGCATGGTACTGTGCTTACCACATCTCAACAAACATATTGGCAAGGGGAAGCTAATGCCATTTACTAGAAATGTGGGGGAAAGGAAGCCAATTAGTGGTTTCTCATTAATCATAAGTTAATAACACTGCAGTCCCAAAGTTCCAAATCTTGAATTCCCTTTGCTCCATGTTCAGGCTTGTTTATATGTAATATAAATTTACACTTGTGAACATGTAAACACATAAACACATAAAGTGTTTCTGATCCCATGGGAGTGGTTCACACAGTAGTACGAAGAGCACACTTTAGGTCAGGTTCTCTCTGTAAATGATCACAGCTCTAGAAGGTGAGCTTTCAAACTCCCTGCGAACCAGCTACAGCATCTTACACCTACCGTGGAAATCCTGGGCTCATAAAATTTGTGAATTAGTTCAGCTCACCTAACTACATGCTGCTACCCACACCAATAGTGAAACAAAAGTAGCTAGTATGCCACCGTCTAGCTTATTTTGGAGCACTTGCCCTAAAATAGGCATGTAGTCCAAGTCCTTCAGCTTTTGCTAAATGATGCATTAGCTSCGTCAAGAAACATTTCTCTGTGTTCAACAACTTTGTCTTGAGACTGAGTTATTAAGTAGTCCTAAGGCTCAGCTCTCTTTTCCTGAATATCAGTTTCCTGTTGAGCCACTACAAACCAACACAGAAGTAAATGTGCTATTAGGCATTAGTGGATTACTGATGAATTTTTGTTATCGTGATCTGGCATTTTTCAGTTAATTTCTTAGCTGCAAAGATATATTAAAGAGGATGAGTGCAGTCTGTATTCTACAGTACTAAGCTTACTCACCAGCTCTTGTTAAAGAAATCTGACTTCCTAGGGATGGCTTTATGTTAAAGAAATCAAAGCCATTATAAACATTAAGATCTTTGGTTCCTACAGAACAGTTTCTGTGAATGTCTTGGTTTCTGGAACCTTTTCTATTGCAAGTGACCAAACTAAACACTGTGGCAGCCTAGGTCTGTGTAAAAACTTTTTGTATTCCTCCCAGAGAAATGAAGGGTTGAAGAAAGAGGAATTGGCATAGTTGAAAGGGCTCTGAATATTGTTCTTCCTATTCTCCCTCCTGTCCTCCATCTCTTCTAGATATTGTGAGGACATGGCAGGCATCTGTCATACATGATATTTACTCCTGTGATGGAGGTAATGATTTTCTGTCAAATGTTTTATATGGAGTCTCAGTTTGAACTAGAAGTAGTAGAAGACTATGAGATTATTCCAGACTTTCGACAGACTTTTTCCAGACCCAGCAGAATAAAGTCCTGAGCAAGCTGATCTGATCTCATAGCTGATCCTGGTTGGAGCAGGAGGTTGGACTACAAACCCCATACGGTCCCTTCCAATCTGAATTATCCTGTGATCCTATGACTAATCTGATATTAGGGTTTCTCTTTTTGCAGTGTGGTTAATAAACTTTGTAAGTTGTACTCCTGTGCGGCTTCATATTGTCCCTGCCTTTTCAATAATTTGGAGCTAGGGAACAGTATTAATTACCAAGTTTAGGTGGATGCCTTCTGCAGATCCATTTTTACCAGCTGGACTTTCTGGAGACTCTGTTGTGCAAATTTTTCTGTATCATGTGGGAATGGATCCATCTGTGGTTTTAAGCTTCTCTTGCTAGGCTAAAAATGCTCCCAGGAAAAAGAAAAAGAAAGAAAGCTAGCTGAGGCCTGCAAGATTTCTCTTACAGCAATCTGAAATTATAGGAAAATCGTCTCCCAGTGGTATAGACATATATATGTGAAGCCTTTTTTCATTTCTTTTGATTAAAGCTTCAAATCAATTTCTTGGTTTGTGGGTTGGTTTGTCTCTCAGCAATTGAGAATGAAATGTGTTCTTCAGTATTTCATTAGGCCAGTTCTCACAAAATTGTAACAGCCCAGCTGCTACACTTTCAGTTGTGACTGAGCAGGCGGAAATGATGCAGGATAATGTGCAAGTGTCTGGAGCCAACAGTTATTATGCAAAAACTCTTCTTGGGCCCAAGGACTAAAATCTTTCCACTAAAAAAAATGAGTAACAATGTGGCATCAGACCTTCCTGCTTCTCAAAAACTGACATGCCACCTTAACAAGGCCATCTTCATAGCTGGATGTCAAGAGTCACTTGTTAGTCAGACCACGGTAAACTGCTTGTGTCATTCCCTCAAAATGGCATGAAACAGTTGGTCCATAACCCTTTATCCTAACAACTACAGTTCACCAGAAACAAACCTCAGTAAGGACATCCCCCCAAACATATCTAGGTTTGACTGTGGCTTCCACATGAGTCGGTTCCCGGTGGCCATTGAGGTGGTGCTGTCCTGTTCCCCTGGACATCCTAGTTCTGCTGATTTTTTCAAAAGCAGAAAATACTCCAGATACCCTAAACAGTAGTGGTCTTAATCTTTCTGAGCTACTCTTGCTTCTGTAAAATGGGGACAATAATGCCTCTTCATCTCACAGGGAAGGTGTGGAGGCAAATTTAGAGACTGTTCCACCCCAAGCAATAACCTGTAAAATTAAGCAGATCATTTGCAATGAAGATTTAGGATTATGCATTGAATAACAGAGGTAAAAAGAAATAGCTAATAATTAAGCAAATAGTTGTTATAATTACCAGCAATTCTAAAAGAAAAAAAAACTGCAACAACAATGTGTTCTTGAAACTAAAGCCTCTATCAAATTGTAAATGCACAAAGGAGCCAAGTTAAGACTTCATGATGACTTTAATTCTTGCACTTAATAACTTTTGAGTGCTTTATTTTGTGAAATTCACATGTTTTCTTTGGGCTTCCATAGAGGAGTTTGCTAAAATGACTTCGCAAATTAGTTTTCTCACCAGTGAAAATCAGAAGGAACTAATCTCTTTTTTAAAAATAACACCAATAAATAATACACTTTGATATTTTGGGGCTTATGAAGCATAAATGAGATTTGTAGGAGCAATTGTTATTTAAAAAAAATCACAGCAATTTATTGTTGCTAATTACTCTCTTGGCACCTCATGAATTTAAGATTAATTGGAATGTCTGTACTCAGTAATGAGGTCCCATGTAGTTTACACTGACTGACAACATCTTCCTTTATCTGGAAAATTACCATACTGGAAAATTTGTAAACAAGTGGTAGCTCTTGGCTATCAAATTTGGAAAGTTCTACATGGTACTGTAGCTACTGTGTTACAATAAAATGATCAGACAGGTCCAGTGAAGTTAACAATAAAAACGATCCACTGGAATTTTGTCATGAAGGTGTAACTTGTACACACAGAAATGGATGTTTGACTCCTAAGTAGTCAGACTTAGCATTCAGACAGGAACCTCATTTCTCATTATGATACAGCATCATGAATTAAGAACTGAGCCATTTCTCAAAGATATATTTTTATCACTACTTTGCTACTGTAAATTTAGTCATCTAAGGATGGATATCGGAAGAGCAATCTTTTCATCTCCATCCTGAAAAGCTGTGAATAAATAATAGCAGGTGTTGATGACATAGAGGATAAGGTGTGCCACAGGATTTTTTTCTGAAATGCTTTGTTTGTGTATACATGTATGTGCATGTTTGTGCATTTAAATAGCTCTTTGTCAGCTCGCCTATTTCTGTAGCCCACTTAAAAATGGGAACTTTGTGTCATTCTTTCTTGGATGCATTTATCAGGTGGGGCTGATAAAGAAACACACTTTGCTGCTGGTGATAGAATTTATTATTAATGGAACTGAAAACTTGGTATTCCCAACTACAGGCACATTTTTGATATTGGAGACAAACTAATAAAAAATAAAATAAAACTAAACCCATAACCACGTTCACTCCTGCATCACAAAGTTGCTTCCACACTGAGCAACCCTGTCATAAAAATGACTGTTTTTTGTGAGCTCCTAATCTTCATATAAAATTACTGAAGTATCAAAGAGGTCTTTTTGCAGAAGCTGTAGTGCTGAAAATTTTCCAACAGGCTTTGGAAAATTCATATATCAACTATTTATTCTGAGCATTTTCCATTTCCAAATATTGCATATTGCAAATATTGTGTAAGATTTCAGTTAGAAATGTCCAATCAATTGGAATTGTCTTGAGCATTTCTTAGGTGGGCTGTCAGAGGAAGAGGAAGACAGCAAAGTTGTAACATTAACTACAAACAGAGAAAATGCTTTGTTGTCTGCATCTTTTTTTTTTCAATGTTTAACTTTATAATTTGTCATAGGCTGACTTCTGCTCAATAGGTGATGAGATGAATTGTTAGTATGAAAGTTGTAGCAAAACTAGCAGATATACTGCAAATTGTATCTGCTTAGAGCACTGTGTATTATTTATACAATACCAAGTATTATTTCTGATGCTTGAATTAATTTGGAATTGCTTTTTAAATGGGAAAAGCACAGATATCTACACTGGTGTTTAACGGGACTGAATTAGTCTCAGCGTACAATACTTTTGTATTGCTTTTTTTAAGGGAATGAGGAAGAGATGAGGTCTTGACTCTTCTGGTGATTAGTTACGCATCTTCAAAGCATTTCTTGACTAAATTGTGCGTAGAGCAATCTGTGCTGGTATGCATTAATTCTGAGTGGTTCTGCCCAAAAGAGATAACAGCACGCATGCTCCTTTTCAGCTGGCCAATGCTCCAACATCAGTCTGGAGCATGCTGAAATCACAGTTCTCATTTCCAGGGCACTTCTAGGGGAATCTGAACCTCAGGGGTTGGTAGAAGGAAGAGTCTTTTCCTTCCCCAAAGCTTGTCTTTGTCCAGAGGGTTCAAAAAGAGCAACACTCCTCATAAGCTTGTTTATAGCCCTGCGCATCTGGACAAGGACCAGGGAAAGTGTATTTCTTGATTAACAGCACTGATTATTATATGCTAAAAGTTTCTTTTCTCATTGGTAGCAATGCTCTGACCTTGTTAAGTGACTCATAAAGAATGAAACCAGAGGGGCTTTGTGACTTTGTGCACAGTGACTAGGCATGGTCAGGTGCTTCTCCATGCTGGCAGCTCCCATTATGGGCAGCTGGAGGAACCGATGAGAGGAACAGCTTCCAAATATGTCAGTCCTGTCGCTGATTTTGTCACCATGTAATCTCAAAAGCTGGTTGCAGCCACCAGAGCTGCAGAAGACCAAGATCTTTCTATATCCATGTTTTAATCTTGCATATAGATTTTTAAAACAATAAAAATACAGTGGCAAAAATGGAGATAATAACTAGATGAAAACACTACTTGATCCTTCTATATTTCCACTAAGGGATCTAGGTGAAAGTTGGCACCACATTCCTTTTTAGCTGTATATATCTCCTGCAGGCTTTTGCAGTGACTGTTGAGTGCTCCACAGGACTGTTGCAGACCCTGAAATACTTCATTTAAAATGAGCTATTCAAACTCAGAGATTTCACTCCAGGAGAAATTTGGAAATGCCTGGTTCCTTAGCCCAGGGGTCTTTTAGGGATTTGGCTCAGTAGCCAGAAATTTTGAAAGCTCACACTGCCCAGTGGCTTGTGATGAAAATTGTCAGAAAACCCCAAAAGTTCTTAGCAGAGACATCTGTGTTTTACCAAAACAAGTACGTTATGGTAAGTAATATCTTTTGTTTCAACCATTTTGTAAGGTAATTTCTGACCAGGTTCACACTGCTGTTATGTAATGTGAAACAACTGTGGAGCTGTGAAACAAGTGGAGTCTGGCAATGCTGTCATCATTTTATATTGCAAAAAGGACCGAACGATTTTTAGAGAGCAGCAATTTGTTTAGATCTTTTTTGTATACATTTGAAAAGAATTGAGTCCAGCACTATCTCAGAATTATTGGTAAATTCAATTATTGTTAACCCAGACAATCAAAAATAATGAATCAAGGCCAGAAAAATAATGAGATTTCAAAATAAAAGAATGATTATTTTTAATTTGCCTTCAGATGTCTCAGATCTCTACAGTATTTTCAAAATGTCCTCCATAATAATAAAGGCTAAAACCTTGCATTTTGAAGAAGGTTCAATTCAATAATCACTCTTCTGCTGGAATGGTAGCTTAGCATATTAACTTAATAAATGTTGCAAATCAATCTTGATATAAAATTGTGGTAAATGGCTACAGAGTGGGTTAAAATAAGCAGAGCTATGGAAGCTAAAAGCAAGAAGAGATTCAAGTTGTCTAGGAGAGAGTATGTTATGACTGCTCAATCCCAAGGTGCGTGGGAAGTGAGTCAGGTGATGTCTCATATCTAACTTGGCAGTAGAGCTCTGTCTACATTAAGCATTGACAGAGACAGATCACCAGGGAAAGGCCATAGATCAGCCATTAAACATTTTTACCCCACAGATAGCTCAAAGTCTCCAATGATCTGTAACACAGCACTAAATTTAAAGGTATACAGGCATTCCTGTCAACTATGAAATCTATATGAAACTCTCTAGCTACAGAAGCCTTCTTTGTAAATGCCAAAATCTATTAACAGAGCTGCCTGCCAGGCCATTTTAGTATAGAAGGTGTTCTCAGATTAATAGATGAGCAATATCAGGTTTATTGAAGTTGCAATAAGGAAGTTTCTGGTTGGTAGTAATGAAATAAATGCATCATTAACTTAGGTGTGCATGCTTCCAGTGAGAGATATTAGAAAACCATTGGCAAGCTGCACTTCTTGAGCCTTAAATTTTAGAATTCCTTGTCAACTTCTTGATTTTAATATCACCTCACAGAAATGTCCAGTTTTTAACTCAGACGAAAATCAAAGCAAGTGTAGCAACATCTTTAAGGGGAACTAATAACACAGCACGTGCTTAATCCTGCATCCTTTGAGATATATAGATTACCTCCTAGTGGCTTTTAGTAATAGGATTTGAAAAAAAAAAACCACAATAGAAATGTCTGGTTTTCAGGCCCAAACTCATGCCAGTGATTCATGTTTTATTAATCCTTAATTCTTTTTGCTTCTTTCCCAGTCTCTAATCTCTTGATTAGATTTTTAACTACATTTGCATTTGATTGATATGTTGTGTGCTTGTGTATTCAAAATTATCAAATCAAGAGAACTGAATTTTTGAATTAATTTCGCAACATAGAGAAATCTGTGGCTGGTTTACACTCTTGAATGAACATCATCTTAATCGCTTATTAGCCCCTTTGAAAGTTTTCAGCCAAAAATTTTCCCACTGTAGGTTGACAGCTTCATTAGTACGAGTCCCCAAACCAATCAAGTTGAGCTAGGTTACTCCAAAATAATGAGATTGTCTCTTTATTTATCTGAAGTATTCTTTTTCCTTTCCATGTTATATTAGTCTTTCCTACAATTAGCACCTCTTTTTATGCAGGTTGATTTTGAAAGCTGAAAAGGTAATATTATTAACATTTTTTAAAGGAGATTCAGATTTGGGCATTTGATGTAAAATGATGGTGCTTCACCCATTGTTGCCTCCTTGAGGTCTCCCAGTAGTTTAATTTAACCCATGGAGGATAATTTGAATCATGTGAAACTCTATATGTGACTACATTATAAAAGAAGATAATGTTGCCCTTTCAGACATTTCTTTTGAGAACTCCTTAAAAATGAGGAAATCACTGAAAGATGTGTTCATTACTATTATGATCTTAAATGAACAAGTTTACTGTTTTTATAGGCCAGAAAAGTAAATAAAGTGATGTTTGATAAATATGTCTGTGGCTGCTCGGTTGCTTGTTTTCTTTATATTTTATATTCCCTCAGCCTTGTAGAAGTGTTTTGAGGTAAATCCAAATAGGAATGAAAATACCAGCTATATGCCATAAATAGACTTCTCTTATAACTCAATCTCTTTTTGACCATCACAGATTAGCAGGTCCCATAGCTGCTTATTAAAAAGCTGCAGTTATGAGAAAGAGTGGATGCCTTAATATCGGGGGCTGCCGGGGGGGGGGNAACGATGACAATTTTTTAGTCTAAAGGAATGGATGCTTTGTTGCTATTCCATGAACATCTTGTAGAAATCAGGAGGATTCTTTTTCCTGTATTTTGATTTAAAAATAAAAACAAAACAAAGCAAGCATCCCCAGAAGACCATTTGCTTCTTAAAGCAGTTTCTGCTCTGTCTCTCCAAATGTTTGAAATAAAATAGGTAGCCTGGCAGCAGTTCTACCTTTTTATGCCTCTAAAACAGATTTCACACCATTTGCAGCTCTTGCGCTTGTATTAATAGTGTCTTATTCCTTACATTTTGTCTGACCATTTTGTTCTGTAGTGGGACTAGTAGCTGTAAAATGCATCAATTCATCTGATGTAGGTTGGGTGCTCTCTTGGTGAGGCAGCCAGTTGTGTAAATGAAAGCTGCAGCTTGTTCACATCTCTGTGCCTGTGTTCAGTCACCCCATTCCTCATAATTCACTTGGGGATGTGGATTCCACTGTTATGCTTTTCTTTTATAAATTTGTTATGGTGTTTGCACCTTTGTTCTCTGGAACCAAATAAAGTGCCTCTGAAGTGAGACATTGTTAATGCTACGGGGACCTCCTGTTTCAGGAAACATTTGTCTTTTAATTTTTTGTTTAACACACAAGTTGCAAATTAAGCTGGAAAGCCTTCTGTAAAAATGGCTTGAAGACCATTTATCTGTATATTTGCCATGAGAATGAAGAACAGTCTTTGTGTACAGACATAACAGTTCAGAAGCATCTATACATAAGCTTTAGGATTAGAAGGGAACTTTACCTCATATACCCTATCATACAATGAGGTAAGTGTAATTGCAAATCTTTTAGTCTCTATAATTTCAAATGCAGGCTACTTTTGGAAACAGGAGGATACTGGAACTGACAGTACATACCCAGACCTTGTATATCAGATCTTCCATACCTCATAATGCAGAAGGTGGCAAGAGCTCAGTGACGTGATCCATCAGGTGATCATCCTCGGATGATCCATCTACCACAGTTTAATAAATTACTGTACATCCTCTGAGCTGCAGTAACTGACTGTTTAGCTACTCTTACTTATCTGTCTTGCAGATTAGGTAAACTGTGTTAGTTCAAGTCACCTGCCTTCCCAGTTTTTGTGGAAATTTAATTTTATTTCCGGTGGAAAACTGAAAAGAAATACCAGCTAGGCTTCTTTTAATGAACAAGACTCAAAATTTTTGAAGTTGCTAAACTTGCTTATGTTTTTTTTTTTAATTGGTGAACGACACCAAAGAGTATACCACACACATTGAGCAGAAGCTCACAACTGGATTACACTTGTACCTTAATTTATTCTTTCTTCTTGAAATAAAGCATCAACATTTCCATTTTAACATTCTATTTTTATATATTAATATGAATTTCTTCAAGAAAATCTGTTTTAATTCTTATTTTCCCCCAGTTAAATTGCTAAAGAGTTCATTCAGTGATCATTAAAGTATCCATTTAAAGAATCAGAAAGAGAGATTCCATGACGAAGCTAAAATTCACGTTTCTCATCCCCTTAAACATGTTTTATAGTGAGTTTTATATGGGTAACTAGTACCTGTATGTAGATTCCACTGCCATGCTTTTCTTTTCTAAATTTGTTATGGTATTTGCACCTTCGTTCTCTGGAACCAAATTCTACTGTACGTGTAGTCCATTTTGACTCTCTGCTAAGAAATTAGAAAGCTATCCACACAGACAAAATTTTTGTTCCTACATCTTCAGTGTTATTATCTGGCGTGTGAATTGCATTGTGGCAAAAGAAGGGCAAAGCATAGGAATGTATGTGTGAATGTCACTTTGCCAACTCTTGTATGGTAAATATTTATGCCAGAACTGGTGCACTAGTGCATCTCTGCAGAGGAAAAGAAATCCAGATATTTAATGCCATGGGTCACCTCAGCTGAAACTCATGGCCTAGCGTTGCTAGTTTCAATACTTTGTTGAATCTGACTGCCATGTAAATGGCAATGTAAGTATCAAGTTGGATACTGGATGCAGTAAACCAGAAAATAGGTGTAAGGGCAGATATTTTATTATTTCTCACAGTACAAACCTTCCTTCAGCCAGATGCTTAAATGTATTTCTGACTTTGAGTTATTCCCTGTAAAACCCAGCATAAACTTAAATGCCTTAATGAATGTTGACCTGAGGAATGCAGAGTGCCAGAATACATCACAAGCAAGTAAAATGACAAAGCACTTGACCCACAGGGGTATATCCTAAAGTAATGGTCCTTAACTTTTGCTGACCCATAACTAGTAAGACTAGTAACRTACTGCAGCAAGCATCATGTTTTCCTCTTTCTGTGGGACTCGGTTTTCATTTTTTAATCTCCTCGCTCATGAAATACATCAGAGGGTTTCCCAGGCAACATACTCTGTGCAATCCCTAAGCTGAGAACCACCACCAGAAGGCTTATTTTTACTAGAAAGATAATACTTGCCACTGACTCAATGAGTGAATATAATTCCACTCTTACTGTAGATCAGGACAAACAGTGTTCACTTACAATCTTTTTTTCACTAGTGCCAAATACTGCTTTTCTTTATCTACTGCAAGTAAGTTCTGAGCTTTGCCGGTTTAGCTATAACTGTTGCTGGGGCCTGTTTTTGGCAGCAGTCATTTTCATTCCAAGATAAGCACTTATTCCTCCTGGCATTTACAATTTTATATATACATGCACAGGCAGTGTAGCCTCGAGGTCATTGAATTTTACTGAGTGTATTGTTTCACTCCTCCTGTTCTTGCAGAAGTGGTAATTATCACATACTATTCCACCATAGCAGGAGGCCTCCAAGTCATGAAGCACAGGTGAGCACAGCCAGTTTACATTAAACCTAGGTCTGAGCAATTAAAAATTACCCAGTCTTTCCTCCCTAGTTGAAAACACACTGTAGGAGWGCTGATGGAGTGTATTAAACCAATGTATTAAAGTAAGTCCAAATATCTCCACTCTAGGATAGCTCTACTTTTCACAGACACCACACTGAGTGTTTCACAGGCATTTTTATATAATCTACCTACTAAAACACAAGCTATTCATCATCACAGGGATGGATGCACTAGCTATGCTCCATAACAAGTTCAGTAATGCAAATTTTTATTTTAAAGCCCAAAAGCAAGGTATAAAATCTTTTTGGCTGTTTCTAATTTATGGTGATGTCCAGGATGCATCTACGATTCGAGGGTGTTATCAGGAACAAGTTATCATAACAGTAAAAAGTAAAGGTTAAAGTAATAGTAATAGTAAGTGAAAGGAATTCAAGTATAAATTAAAGCATTCTGCAGAAATGCTAGAAGTCCATAAATGATGTAGCAAACAAGCCAACAATGATAACTGATAAAACCTTTAAAGAGAGAAAGCAGTGAGTTTAATTCTCTGCTCACATTTGTCACTCCTGGTGTCTTCTTTTAGATATTCCTTATAGACCTCTCTGAAAAAATTTTACATGTAACAGTCACTAAAGTATTTGCTTTTTCAGCAAATACTCCTGTTTTTTTGCAATGAGCTAGCACTTTTTGTCATTAATGTAGCATTTGGGTTGTATGCATAACACCGTATTTTGACTCCCGTATACATACATGCACATATAGATATGTATGTGCACACGCATATATCTATAAAAACATATACATGTGTGTACATATGTATATACTTGTATATACATTTATAAGCATACACCATTAAGTCTGTGAACAGAAGAAGAAGAAAAGGAAAGCATCTACCCTAATTCAGGTACCCTCAAAATGTACAGAGAAGCTACTTTGCAGGTTCGGAAGCTTAAATATGGAAGCTGCAGCGATGAGTACTACTGAAAAACAGATCAGTCAGGAGCTACAGATGGCCATTCAAAAGCCAGTATTTAAGATATGTGGCACTCATATCTGTGTTTCTTGTTTTTCCAGTTCACATAAAGTATGGCTTAATATATCTAACCTCTATGAATTATTTTTGCTACACTTAGTAATAACGACTGGACTTTGTGGAAGAAAGATGGTCAGTCTTGCTAGTGGTAATGGTGTTGATAAATGAAAAAAAATGTTTAAAATTGTTCATGCAAGTAAAATATTTTTTTCCATAATTCTCCAGTTATTCTTAATTCAAATCAGCGAATAAGAACTGACAATTGGAGAATCTAAATCAGTTGAAAAATATTTTAGTCAGATATAGTTCAGCAGAAAATAAATCTTCAAACAGAGTAACAACTGTGCCTGAATGGAGAGCAATGACATTGCTCCTTAATTAATCTATTCTAGTGCCCAAGCAAATAGCACATCAAACAAATCTCATAACTGCATAAACAGTGACACTAATAGAAAAACAACTTGCTCCAGGAGAAAAGTCATAAAAACAAATATTTTAAGAACAATAATAAACAAAACACATCAGAGTGATAAACATGGATGAAAACAGAAGTAAAATTATAAATACATCATTCTTATAATTCTTTTCCCAGGATAAATCAGTTTAAGCATCATCTAATGTAAGAGCTAAAAATATAAATACAATTGAAAGAAATAAATTCAATACATTTAATACTGGAGATACAGCGTAGAGTCTCAGAAGACTTGACTTTCGATTACATTAGCTTGTCTTATGTTTTTTGTCAGCACAAGAGAGACCTTGGGAAGCGAATGGAAATTTTAATGACGTTCCAGTGCGCTAGCTAAAAGGATACTCAGGGCGGCATTTGTTTCAGCGCAGTGCAGGAGATCACTAAGTGCTCCCTCAGGCTGGACCTCCTGCCACAGCTTCACTGTAAAGGCAGCACACCCTCTACTATAGGTCACCACGGCGTAGGGAAATATGCTAGTGAACGTCACTGCTCGGTGCTCTTGCACCGTTCAGCTCTGCTTAGTGACAGCAAATGAGGAGAGCTCAGCTCAGCACTCCCTGAGCATTTTCCTCATGGTCAAATTTTAAATTTCCCAAAGAAAACCAGGGCCCTCATTACCAGCTCATATACCACATTTCAGGGGCTTCTGTTTCAGGAAGGTTTGGATAAAGAGCAGTCTCCTAGATGGAGATGGTGGCTGAAAGGCACTGGAGAATGGGAGCACTGTTGTTGAATGGGCAGAGTTGCTCTCATTCCTTTATTTGATAGAAAAGGGTTTTTATCTTTGGGGATTTTTTTTTTACAAGGGAATTGCTATGGCATTCATTATCCTGACTGACAGGAGGCCATACCCTCTACTGTCCCCTGCCGTCCTTTGCTCTTTTATGGGTATGGCATTACTTTGAGTAAATCCACTGCCTAGTAACTGCCTTAACACAAACACTTACAGGATGCTGAGGGCACCGGTGTAAGCGCTGTGCTCTGGGATGTGCCAGAATAGGTGGTTGAAGAGTGAGGATGCTTTGGGAGAGGTGACTTCCAGATATGATCACCACACAGGCTCGATTTGTCTGACAGTCGCTCTTCCAGGAGAGGCTGCGTCTGCGCTCAGCCAGCAGAGCTGCAGCAGCTGAGCGCAGTGGAAGCGCTAGGGAGCTTGTGCACCTGACTGATCCAAGGTGGGCTCCAGCGAGACAGCAGAGATACAGGCAGTGATCACGGCAAAAGGGTGCGGATGGGGAGAAAGTGCCTTGTCCGTATTATTTCATGAGTTCTTACTTGTTTCAGGATTTTTTTTTTTTTTTAATAGAATGGTTGATGCCTTGCCTCCTGCCCTCTCCTGCCCAGTACCATGCATTCTCAGTGAAGAAAACAAATAATCTGGTATTACTGTGACTGATCTTTTCTGGATAGTCACCAATGCTTGTAATCACTTGATGCCAGAATTTTAGTGATTTTTCATATCTAGGGCAGTAGTTTGAGTGGCAGGTTTGCAGGATATATATATATAAATATTGGATGTGCAATGTGTGTCCAGAACATGTTGATGATTATTTCTGTCTCTGTGTATGCTTGTTTCTTCATCATTCATCGAAGAGTGTTTGAAATTAAAGATTTCTCTGGCTTAGCTATAGGAATGATATCAGCTGTACTAGACCTCTTTTAAAATAACAATCTTTACTCTCCAAAGAAAGAAAAGGCTTCTATTAGAAGAGCCTCTTCTTAGACTCTTCTCTTTGTCTTAATTGACACTGCAGTCAGTAAAAGCTCACAGTAAATACGGTATCCAATCAGATGTATATTTTTAAATTAATCTACATTTGAATACCTTCCCTGATTTCCCACCAGCACCTGCAAATGAAAAAAAAAAGGGGGGAGGGGAAGAAAAATTTTTGAAAGAAAGGGAATACATTTGCAAGTTTAATTTCCCTAGGGAGAAGCGGCTTTTCAGAGCAACTTTGATATGTTTCTTTCTTCTTTGTGTAACCTGTAGTTTAATTTTTATTCACATTTTTGCATTCATATTTGCATGATAAAAGAGGCTGCACTTTTTTTTTAAGACTATTGTGGAAAGTCAAAATTATTCATAAGAGAAAACTAAGAATAAAATAAAAATTGTAAAATTGTCTCCCTTTTCAGTAATTTGTATAATCCTCTAAGATTTAACATGCTTTATCTGATAGCAACAGACTGCTGTGTTTTTCAGAAGGGTGCATGAAATATTGTCTTACTCTTTTCATGGTGATTCTGTAACTTGAGACCACATTTTTTAATGGAATGAATTACCCTAAAGATGGAATTTTTGGTTTTCAGTGTTGAAGGGATTTTCAGCAAATTTTCTCCAGACCCAAGCAGATGTTTGGACTGCTTAGCATCCCTTCTAAAAGGCTCTTTCATGCCATCCATCCTGCAGCTGAGGTGACTGTGAAGCTGGGAGTAAAAATTTCTGAAAGGATATAGAAAGTCTTTGAAGCAGAGCAGGAAATTTCTCCTATCTGTATTTTGTTAAGGAAAGAGCTGGACAGTTCAGGGTTATTTCCTTTTCAGGCATGTTTTTATGCAGGGATTTCATAATTTGCTCTTGACCAATGAAGAAGCAAAAGCAGCACTACATAGTAGCATATACATATGAGTTGTTTGTTGATCATTCACGATTTGCATTTCACTTTCCTATGGTATACCTGCCATGTAGCGGTAAGTTTAACTTAGTCTGGGGGCGTCTGCTTTAATCTTGTCTTTTCATGTGATATCTACCCCCCTGCTAGGTTCCTCAACCTTTTCAGGTGCAACAGAATTGTCAGGCAGGCAGCATAACAAGCTATGAAGCAAAAAATACAGTTTATATTATAGCTCAGGAAGCAACAGCACAAAGAAATGCAAAAAACACAGTTTATACCATACCTCAGGGAGCAGCAGCACAAAGAAACACAGCTGTTCAGAGCTAGAAATCCAACATTTACTGATTAAATCTTCTCTGTACAGCATATATTCCAATGCATTACATAACTATCCTCAAAACATAGTTACATACTTCATGTGCACAGATGCGCACATACGTATGCATGTCTTCTGCCCCTGAATTTGGCCTGCGTGTTCCTGCCACTTTTGGAGTAGCTCCAGCTTGCAAGTGACCTTTTGAAGAAGGTGGCATATATATGGATATTTGCAGGCCCAGCTCCATCTGAAATATGGGCCCCCTGTGTCCTTTAGCCTGCCAGCACAAGTATTAGCCAGCATTATTCAGCATTATGCAGCCCCACACTGGGTCGTGCAGTAGCTGCCAGCTTCTATCCTAATTATCAACTAAAACGTTACAGTTATCCAAACCTATATTTTTGTTAACATCCTCATCTACAATAATATGATTTTTATAGAGCATAATTATTTGCATGTTACCTGTCAGGATGGTGATGCAAATAATCTGAATCCTATCTGTTTAGATTCTTATGTGGTATAAAAACAAGACGGTACCCAGGCAGCTCATGGATATTTCATGAGTAATAAATGGAGACGCCTTTTTCTCTTTCCTTTCTCAGTCTGGCTGAAAGAGAAATAACTTGGATAATACAGACATTTTGCTTGCTTATACTTTTTAATGAGTAAAGGTAGAGGGAGAGGTGAGTGTGTGTGTGTGTGTGTGTGTGCGTGCGCGTGCCTGTGTGTGTAGAACCTGTCCAGGGAGAACTGTGAAAGCGGCAAGTTCTGCAAATGTTCTTATTTTTGGAGCTGTCTCGTTTCCTGCTTGGTCCAGATCATACGCAGGTTTTAGGCTTTCCCTTTAGAGTTTGGGGGGGGGGGGGTTGTTTTTTTTTTACTCCCCAAGTTTAAACTTTTAAGCTACTTTTCAGTTTAACAATTTCTAAGTGTACATCACAATTGACTGTGGATATCATCAGAGAGATCTTGATCAGGGGACAGGGTAAAGGGTAGATTCAAAGTGACTGGCTATATTCAGCAGAGAATCTAATGTGTTTACTGTCTGATGGTGCTAATGTAATTCATATGTTTTTTTACCTGTAGCAGTCAAGGCCAGATGTCACATGTGCAAGAATCTTTGTTTCTGCTCTGTATCTAATTGTATCACGTGAATTCTTCTCTTTATTTTCTTCTTGTTTTGGACATTCAAAAACATTGGCTACTTGACATTCAGAAGCAGCTCACAGGGGTCTCAGTGCTTCAAACACATGTAGATGGAGGTCCTGTCCCTGGTGGAGGATGTTATAAAGAAATCGCACTCTTCAAAGAACTTTTTTGTTTCAGGCAACCCCTCACTTCAGTGTTTTGCTAAAAACCAATATCCCTTCAGGAGTTTTCTTTGGTCATAAAGAAAACTAAGAGATATGTAGTTTGTTTTTATATAAAAGAGTCCTGAAGTGTGGTGGTTTTTTTTTCCCAGTTTTACAAACCAACCTGTGTTATCTCAGAGTACCTTGACAACTGCATGAAATAACAGAGGAAAAAGATGATCCGTTTGGCTCTTGCAGAAAAGGGTTTGATGTAGACAAAAAATTGACAGTAGGGATTCAGTTTGAGTGATGTGAGCCATTTAAAGGTTGTTCTTAAACATCTTTGCAGCTTCTTCAAGAGAGGACAGATATACTTGGTGTCTGTCAGTAGTTAATAACAGAGTTCTGGAGACTAACATGAATATAGTTTCCTTGCTGGTCTGTAACACAGTATTTGGATCAAGCCTTAAAAATGACCAAGAAAATGAAATGCTAATATACACTCCTAGTTTGCAGATAAGCTTGAGGGTAAAACAGAGAACATACACTGCATGAGAATTATGACATTGCTTGAGGCATGAGACTTTTGCAGCCCCTGTTAACAAGGACCCCAAATGTTTTCTCTTTGAGAAGGTCAGGGTCTGAGCTGCAGGTGACAGCCTCGATTGCATCAAATGCTACTACCGTGCTTCTTTGAAAGAAGACTTTTTTTTTTTTGGTCATGTTTTGGATGGGGGGAGGGTTGTTTTTGTTTTGTTTCATTTTTTTCCTGATGGCTGTTAGGCCATTAAGAACGATGATTTTGTGTTGCTCTTCAATTGCTCCTTTTGTGCTACTATAGCATGTGACAGCAACTTACCTTGGGCCAAGAACCTTGCTTCTTTTTCAGTAGGCTTTGTACTTAAACAGCATTGATCACAATCACTTTTCCCACTGTAAATTTCCAGACTTCCTGCAGACAATGAATCTTACAGGTTTACACCAGATATGCACAAAATTTTTAAATGCGGAAAATGTATAAACTTTTTTATGGTCTAGTGTATCCCTGGAAGAAGAAGATTTTTGCATTAAATTCCACCCTTAAGTCTCATATCCTATTTTATTAAATCAATGGTTCTGTCCACTCTGAAAGTTAGATTGAAGGTCTATTTTTTGTTCAAGAAGTTGAAAAATAAAATATTTATTGTTCACATATTTCTTGGCTTTCTGTTTGTTGGATGGTTGTTTCCATTAGGTCCTCATTAGTTATAAATTTTAGAATGTCAGGATTTTCAGCATATTTATATTATCCCATATTTTAAATTCAGAAGTTACTGCATGAATAACTGTTACAAAATAGCAGACGGACCAGGATGTGAGAAAAGGTGATCTGGGATAGAAACCCTCATACATAACTTTAAATCATTTTTCTTGCTGCTATTTTTTTCTTAATTTTCTTACTGATATATGTACATTTGCCCTCAGAACCAAAACCAAGGCTTCATAATAGGATCACAAGAAACATCTCTTTTCATAAGAAACAATTTGTATATTTTGATATGATCTTCAATATTTACCTTCTTTTAAATTATTGTTCTACCTAAAGCCTTTCTCTTCATTCATTACTATAATAAATACACTAAATACACTTCTTCCACTTTTTCTATCCACAGCTCTTCAAATGCCAGAAGGAATTGAAGTCAGGTCAGCTGCAATCATTCCCTATTTCCTTTTATTTTTCCAGTTTCCATTTTGAAAGTATTGTCCACTTTACCTTAATAAATGAGAAGGTTCAAATATTTATTTAAATCCAAATATCATTCAGTTTGGTGATTTAGTTTAGTATAATTAATAATAGGAAAATGGCCTGTGACTTCTCCCATATCTGACAATATATCATGACCTTTCTTCCATCTACCCTCCTTTTAAACTAGATCTCACTTTTTTTTTAATAAAGTACTTTTCCACCAGATAAGGAAACTATGTACTATTGATGCAATAGTGAATACTGAAGCAAGAGATGTTTATATGAATAATAAAACTATCCTGTTCCAGAACAGATTAACAAAAATGCTTTTGCAGGAAGTTTAAGTATGACGCTTCAATTTGTAAAATAATTTGCACGTAGTGGGACTAGGATTAAATTCTAATTGATGGCGGTTTATTGTCTAATAAGGGGCCTGTTGCAATTTCACACACCTTCCTTTGTAGTTCCGTTTCTTACCAGTGTTATAGGAAAAAAGAATGCGATAGGTTAGTTCTTTTGGTTTCATGGTGCTATGCTTGGTAAGAAAGAAGAGCAAATTGGTCTGTGCTCTCAGCCAGCAAAGGCTGCAAGTTCCAGGTGCATCCTGTCAAAGAGGAGATACAGAAAGAAAAACATAGTTTTAGGTAGAAATCCAAGCCGAAATGGGGTGGGGACAAAACACAAGCAAACTAAAAGAGGCAAGTACCATAGTGATATCTTCAATATTAAATGTTTCTTCTTTGGGGATCTTTTCTCCCAACAGAAACACATCCCACTTACCATGAAAACAGACTGAAGTGTTCACAGAATTTTTTTTTTCTCTGTTAAAATTAAGTTTGAAAAGAAATTTATGTTTGGCTGTAATAAATTTGCTGAAACATTAGAAGCAAAGTACATTACTTGGGTATAAGAAGAAATGAAAGTTAACTAGTGACATTAAGGACTGCTGGCATTATGTAGCCATTCTCTGATGATTATGTGCAAGGGAACTTGCTGAGGGTGAGGTTTTCCTGCATTTTGTTCTCTTAACAGGTGGGTGATTGGGTTAATTTGACTAAATGATCCATTACAACACAGATTTCTTTCCTTGCACTCATAAACAGCTTCACTATATGAAAGGGATATTGTGGTATGGTCTGCTGGACAAAATGAGGAATGGTGCCTTCCTGAAGCCATCACAAATGATTTATTTGATGCTTAGTACTTTTTGATCCAGATTTAACGGTATGTTTTGATCATGTATAGGTAGGATTCTTTCTGGTTGAATAAGTGAAAGTTTTTGTGCTTAGGTGCATTCAAGCAAAAGTCTATGTGCTTTCACTGAGTGATTGCACTGTGTGCAAAAACTCCTTGTCTGTCCATGGGGTGTGATTGGAAAATGTCAGTTCAAGGCAGCAAAGGCTTAATGCATAAGTTAACATTTGGCTAAGGGTTTTTAAATGACTGAAAATACCAGTTATGTGACAGCATGGAAACGTGTTAATGGTAATTGGTTTCAAGGTGTAGATCATTCCAGTCCAGCCTGGGAAAGCAAGTCATTAGTCCCACTAAAACTGAATTTAGCACATTTGCGCCCTTTGTCTGTTGTTCACAGTCATTTTAAATAAAAGTGCTATTTTTTTATGCTATTTATGCTGATCATTTCCAGACCTGATGTTTGAATTATCTTTAATTTGAATTATTTCTGAAAAGTTCTAGCTAAGTGATTCAGACACAAATAAAGGTGTTTAAGAAATATAAGCTGTTTTGGAATATTGAAAAAGCCTTCTTAAGAACTTTTTAAGTTCTTTGGAGAAAGAAACATAAAACTGGATGTGGGCTGTGGAAAGAGAGAGACAGTATGGTCATTTCTACGTTAGAAATGTTTCTTTTGCTATACTGATGAACTCTTTTTTTAAAAAAACAAAAAACAAAGATCTAAGATTCCCCCCCCCCCCCAAAAAAAAAAAAGGTTATTTTTCACTTATTTAGTAGAAACTTGTTTGAGTTGGTTAGGTATTTATGTGAAAGATTCTGCTCTGCTAAGTGTGCTTTATCTCAGGGTTTTTGCAAATTGTCCATTCTGTCACTGCTAAATACAAGAACTGAGTTCAGAGAGTTTTTGTAATCTGTATATTTTCCTCCTACTGGCACTTGGAGAATATAGGAGAAAAGACTACCTGCCTGCATTTAAAAAGGACTTTCAGGGTGAAAACACTAAAATGGGTTAAGGAGCCTATACCAGGATAATCTGACTAAATGGTGAAGGAGATTAAAGCTGCAAGGAAACTGAGACAGGAATTAGTGGAAGCATGCAAATGTGGACTGACTCAGGAGCTGGGGAAATGACAAGAGATGATGGCTGGTCTGTGGTGGTGAGACTGTGAAGAGAAAACGAGCTGGACTGAAGGTTTGGTAAGAAAAAATGAAGTCGGGCTTCAGACAAAAAGCTCAGAGGAGGAAACGAGGACCACTGTGGGTAGAGGAAGGATGAGGATCACGCTGAGTGCAGATGGACACAGTGAAAGGAGGGGGATTGGGATGCAGGGCCTGGGAGGCGGTGTCCCACTAAGCAGAGAAATCAGGGAGAAACATCAGGCTGCAGGAAAGGCAGGCAGGGTGGGATAAGGGAAAAAACTTTGTTTTCTCCAGAGTTTGCAAAGGAACTTAAAAAGACTTTCCCCTTCTTGCAATCTCCTGCCCCGTTCCTTATCGACCTCCAATAGCTACAGCAAATAACATGAGATACCTCCAGGGCTTCCATAGGAGCAGGTGGAGAAATATCGTGAGAAATATTCATCCATAATTCAGAACCAGAATTGACTGGACCTCCTTCTTTACTCCACTACTTTGATTTTCCGCTCAGTGAGGCTGTAACATAGGCCCAGATTTGAGCAGGTCTGAAGGAAATTTCAGTTATGAGCAAAATTATTCAAATAAAATGTTAAGTCATCTTAGGTCAAAAGCCATTAGGGCAAGTTATACAGTTTTCTTACTAATCTCCCAATTCTTTGTTTGGAAGAAATTTTAAGCGGTATGGAGAACACTTAAGTACTTTCAAGGAAAAGAATAGTGTTTAGAACATGCTAATTTATATAGAAATTATTTTTCTCAAGTGCATTTCTAATATCAAGAGTTGAATGAACCAAACTGTGTTGTTGGAACATGGTGTGGGGAGTGAAAAGGGAAAGAGGGAGACGACACAACTGTACAATCTCTCTTGTAGAAGGTGCAGCTAATGTGGCTCTCATGCCTCCAGTCCATCTTGTCCTATTGTCATTTCCACCTTCACCTTTCAATTTTGAAAGCCAAGCTTTCCTCATAAACCCTGCTTCACATGTCTCTGAAAGAATATCTGAGCTAACCTCATGAAAACAAGATCATTTTGTTATGTTACTTCTCTCCATGATTATTCCAGCCCAGTCCAGTAAAGCGTTTATGTATATGCTTAAATTTTCAGAGTAAATAGTTCTAGAATACACTTGTGCTCTTTGTCTATCATACATGAAGAAACCTAAGGTTTTTTCCACCACAAAAGGAACAAGTCAGCACTGACTTTCAAAAATGTTTAAGTTTCTCTAACTGAGCTATCCACTGTAAAAATGTTCTCTGAATCAAAACAAATAGGTAAGTAAAGGGTATGCAGGAGGCAGGCAGGTCTCATTCTGCCTGTGCCTTTGTCAAGATCCAAAGTTTTAAGCCCTCTGAACAGGCTCTCTGGAAGAAAACAATGTGAAAACTGAATGATTAATGGGATCAAGTTGATCAATCTGCAGCCTTAAGAGAGGCTTCAAGCCTGTCCCACCTGGTTGGAGAAAACAGCACGCATGTGAATCAGATTGTTCAAGAAAGGAAGGCAGAATGAATGCAAACTCTTTATTTTTACCTATATTTTAGTGAAAAGATACTTTAGTATCCTTTATTATTTGCTTGTGTATGCATATGCTTGCACACCAAACCAATCTGTCATTGAAGCAGTCAGTAGAATCTTTTGTTAGAAAAACACCCAGGAATTTCTGATTGTGGTGAAATATAAGCAGGCTCTGCTAATACAAAATTGCTGGGTTTGTCTGTGTAGTTCTATATACTTAAACTGAACCAATATATGGTATTGACTTTCTAGGCATTTTCATAGATCTTGAACTCTAACTGTTGTTCCTAACAACAATTAGTTAGCTATAAAATAGCTAAGGGAAGAATAGTGTTAATAACAGCATAAAGCTGAAACTGAGTAATACTGTTGTGATTATCCTCCCCTGAGTACCACGCAGCAAAGGTAGAAGTGCTGTAGTGGCACATTTAATTTTAGTGCAAAATAGATTCTGCAGATGCTAACCTTCCACTTTGTTCACTCATTTTATTCATTTGTAAGTTGTGTTAATTTATTATCTAAACCTGAAGATATATTGATTTAGTCTGAGCCCTGCCTTCAAGCTGATCATTGTTTTGCTCTGTTTTAATGAATATATCAATATTACAGTGAATGTGCTCATTATACACATGTTAATATGTGTATTTGCTTGCTAAGACTTTTAAATAGAATTCATTAAAAGTACACACAGCTAGTGTATTCCATTATCTTTAATATAGCATATGATCTCAAAAGCCACAGGTGACATCAGATTATAACTTTACAAGTTACATTCCTATGCTTCTAGATATATATTCAAGTCCTTCACAGGGGCCACGTGCCCTGGTTGCATAAAACTTCTGCATGTTTTCTACAAAATGGATCTTTAACACGACAAAGTTCTGTCCTGCTTTTTCTGAGACCTCATAGAAGATTATGTTCCCTGGCTCTCTCCAGCAGTAATTCTACCACGTTTCTCCTGTATCCTATCTGAACTAAAGTGAACTTCCTCATTTTCTTTGCTTTCATGAATGGTAACTAGCTCTAATGCTTTACTTCTATGCTTGCTTTTTTAAAGATTTCTGAAAAGCAATGGAAATGTTTTCTTTAGGGTCAAATGAAAAAATCAAAATATTTTTATTGTTACTTTAAGATATAAAACTGTAAAAAAAAAAAAAAAAAAAGATTTTGGCTTGACCTGATTTATTTTTTTCTTCTAGGTCATCTACTGAACAAACAAATAAAAAAATTATGCACACAGCCCTCTGCATCCAACTGCTGGGCCAGATACCAAAATCTAGCTGCTTGTATTCATTTAGTTTTCTGTCAGTCCTGCTTAACCCTATTTTCTTTATTGTTATCTCTTTTTGGATGAGAAAGCCTTAGTATGCCCTGCAATGCAATGTTCACCTTAATGTCTCTACTATAGAAATAAAAATTGCAAGAATAGAAAATAAATTAACTGGAAGCAGAATGAGAAAGAGAAAGATTTCCAAGAAATGCCAGAGCATCCAGAGATTTTATATTATGCTTTCACTGTCTTCTTCAATTTGACTGCTTAGAGCAACCATTATTTTGCATCCATTTGGTTGGTACAGTTATATGGAAGGAGTGATGCTATGATGGATGGAGCTGTCTTAAATCCTGCCAAGCTGGGTATTTAACTATTGGGCCAGTACATTACATTTGCTAACCATTGTGCTGTGGGAAGTCATGGCTGCCCTCCCCTCCTGTTTTCAAGTTAAGAAAATAGAATATAGGGGAAAAACCTATATAGATTTGAAAGTAATTTAAGAGGGTACTTTTTGCTCCTGTCCAGGCTAAACGCATCAGACAGATGATTTCACAAAGGTTCTGTCCTCAGATTTTCACTCAAAAATGAATAGTACCCTTCTAACCTAAACACAGATTGAAGATGCATCCATGACAGTATCACATATTTATTGGATGAAACTTAGAGACCAAGTCTTAATATTGTGAGTACTTTAATAGAAAGAGAAAAGGAGTGTCATGAAAGGACAAAACAATAATACTTTCTGTTTTATGGATTCTCTCCTACTTCTTCCTTCTAAATCATATCACTATGACATTTCAAATTAAAATACTAGGTGCTTTACCTTTAGATAATTTCTCTCAGTCTTTCATTGTTTCTATATTCAGGGAAAGCTGCAATTGCATATTCCATAAGTCTTCTGAGTGAAATATTTTAACTTTATTTGAAATACCACGAGTATTTCTTCCATAATGAAGAGCAGGAATTTCTGTAGATTTGTTACTGGAACCAATTGCCTTCAGGAGATTCATATTGCCCATCTACCTACCTCCAGAATGACTTTTAAATCCTATTATTCAAAATATGTAGATCACTAAAATAATCACTTTTAATTTAGAATTAAGCAATTAGAAATAAAAAATAATAACCTACCCTTCTTTCACTGATCTTCTTATAGTCTTTGGAACCTGGGTTGTGCATTATTTACAAACAAGTCTTCAAAGCTTCATTCAGTCATAATGGCCTCATTCTATTGATGGTGAGGATTAAAATTATTTTCCTATAACTGGCTGTTTGAGGAAGGCACAAAAGAAGTGATCTGATTGCCAGAGATGCTGAATACACACAGCTTGCAATTATTCCAGTGAGCTTCATGTGCATCTCCCATAGATTCTAGATTTTTGGCTTCTGATCCTAATGAATATTAACAAAAGGCCACACATAACTGGTTGGTGTCAAAGATGGGAATGGGTTCCTGCTCGTATGATTCCAGGACTAATCAGAGTCCTGATTAACACACAAAGCTTCTCTACATTTATTTCTCTACATTTATTTAAAAGAGACGAAATCAAGGAAGGTCTGCATCTGGTTTAGGAAATTTTAAGCAGACTTAGTAGAAACACAGGAGGAAGAAGAGGAGGAACTTCCTTGCTCGTTGGTAGTGCATCTGGYGTCAAATTCCTTTTAAAATGAGTTTTGTTCTGTTGCCCCCCTCGCTCCCAGTTATGGCCCTTTATGAATTGTATAGTCTAATGATTAGTATGCAGTTGTTAAATGTTTTCAAGCCAGGTTGTATCCATTGGTATGCTTCCCAAGTGTCAGGGCCCTGAGTGCCCCACCAGGCTCTGCAGCCCCCTGTCTCCTTCTAGGGGTCCAGCTGCCCAATGCAAGGGCAGCTCTGGCACTGCAGGGCTCCTCTCGCTATATAGTTCCACTGAGCAGCCCTGCAAATCTTCTTTGCATCTGTTCTAGCTTTGGTCTGTGTTTTCTGAACTCAGGTGATCTGAACTGCACATAGGTTAGTTGATTCAGCAGAGGTCTCACCAGGGCTTTGTGAAGAAACCTTATTTCTCCAGGACCTACCTCTTGTGGATCACATTTGCCTTTTCTTTTGTTGCAGTGGCATTGCTGAGTCATTCCAAGATATTCTAGCATGTCTAAACTCAACCATTCCTAACTGATCATTTTATAGTATTTTATCAATCTTTCAGTGAAAGACCTTTGGACTATTGAATTTCATCTGCTAGTAACTCTTCAAATTCAGTTGGTAAATACCATTTATTATTATTCTGATTCTCTCTCTCTCCTTTTTTTTTAATTGGTGATACCTTCTACTTTTTGTGTGTCCAAAAGAGTAAATTTTACTAGAGCTATCCTACTTTTTCTACCAGATTTCTATGTATCCATAAACACCTATTAATACTGTGACACTTGTTTTCGTAAACTTTGCTATCCTGGTTATGCTTCTATATGATGTTATTTTATAGCAACAGCATAAAAATTTTACATACAAAAAGGTCACTAGAAAGAGTATACTCTTTCATGATATTTTCACTTCATGAAACAGAAATGAATTATGGGAACCTTCTTGAGTCTTACCCATACCTGGTAAAGAGGAAGGTTAGGTAATTTCTTGGCATCCACTTTGAATGTTGTGTGCTGTAGGACTAGTCCTACATCAAGATTGCATATATCACTCCAGCCCTACCATTCATGTCTTCTGGCTGTCACCATTGAAATGTGCCAAGTCAGCTGTTCGGGGCATGCACTGATACTAACCAGAAAGCATTAACACCAGCTGAAAACTTTTTAGCCAGAATCCATAGACTCCAGAGGTCAAGTACTCACCTATTGTTTCTTTAAACTTGTCCTTTTGTTTCCATTATGATTTAGTGATCAGCATATCAGTGAAAATAGTGCTAACTGCCTTGTTCTTTATCAATAGCTATTTTACACCCAACTTTTGCTAAATCAAATATCTGCCTGGGAATCAGCTTCCTGCGTTCTTGTGGTAAGGATGATTTTTATGAAGTCCCTTCCTTTTTCTGAGAACAAATCTTGGGAGGCAGGCTTGTATGAGTCAATATCTAAAGTGATATTAACTGTCCAAACTTTCAAAGTTATGCAAGTTTCACCTACAAAAAAACCAGGAACTCCCAAGAAAGTAAGTTGTCTACATGTGTATATGCATTTGTGTGCGTGTGTGTATGTATATGCTCATACAAATGCATAATCTTCATGTGTAAATTTGCCTAGAGATGAATGCATGTATGTCAGTAGTTGATGACAGTCAAAAAGCAGAGCTTTTAAACACCTCTGCATTAAATAATGTGCAGCTGACACAACCAAGGCTTAAAGAAACAGTGTAAGCAATAGTCCTCAAAATATCATCCAATATAGATATTATTTTGTCTGCAATTGTAGTTTATTACTTTTGAAACTTTTAGTTTAAGAGAAGATCTTATTTCCCTTGGATCCAATTAATCTCTGTTCCCCGAATAAGAAACAAGAATTGGATCTCTGAAACAATTGATATTGTGGCAGCCACAAATTACATTGTGGTGCTGCTAATTCCTTGCGGAATACAGTGCATTTGCAGGCTCCTTCTTTTTATTGATTCTTTTTGTTAGTCTGCACTGAGTCCTACCATAGAGCTACAAAATTTCCAATATAATATCCAGCAGTATTATCATTATTAGTATTATTATTACTATTTTAATAGACTTTATTCTGTGACATTTGAAGATGCAGTATTGACAGATGAAAGTGAAATAATTATATTTTTCAGCTATCAGTAATGCTCTGTTTTCCTCAATTATTTTTCTGTGAGGTTTAAAGCAGCAATCAGTGACCAAACAATTCCCAGTGTTCTCTCCACCTTTGTTCTGAGGGCCTTTAGTTTCCATATGATTTAAACTATTGTTTTGCATGCCCTTCTGCCATCTTTGGTCCTATGGAAGGAATATGGTTCTTGGCCATAGAGTTATGGAAGAACAAAATATGTGAAATTACAAAGCTTACAATGAAAAAGTCAAGCCCTAATTTGTAAATGATCATCAACATTTAGACCCACAGGTCTTCCTGAATCAACATTTATACCACAAAAGCTCCCATGTGCATGTAGATAGGTGCATAGCAGTGAAATAGATTGCTTCCTTCCAATTTTTAACCTGCAAATGAAATTTCTACATAAACTTTTTTTTTTTTTTTAATATAGACTGTGGACCCAAAGTTGCAGGAGTATGAAGTCACAAAAATTATACAAGGAGTAAAGAAGTCTATTAGCAAAAGCTACTTTAGTCCTCTTAGTCCATCTTAGTCTTTAACAGTGTATTTCCTAGTGCTTTGTCCTCTTCTTTTATAAGTTATCTTAAGCAACAGAGGTTTCTCAGTTTTCCTTAAGAATCTGCAAGGCTTTTTACAAGAAGCATTTCACTCCTTTACTTCTGTTTTACTCCTTTTTCTCACTCAGTCATTGTATAAATATTTTTAAGGTCTGTAAATTATTATCATCTCTCCGTGCACATAGACTGTGTATGTGCACATGGGAAGAGAAACTCTTTCGCTTCAAATTTTTATAAGATAATAAATCTTATTATACATATCTGATATTTGCTTTCTGCTTTTTTTTTCACTTTCTCTCCTTTCTATACTATATAACACAGTTTTCTTTTAATAATTATTTTCCAGAGATTTTTATAGTACATTTTTCTCCATTTTCATGTCTATGGTGGTGTTTTTCTCTAGTCTCTTCCTTTTTTGTGGAGGAATTCTTGTTCGCAGTTTTCTATTCAGCTTCTTTCCCCCACACACACTTTTGACTTTCACATGGGAGATTGTTTCCTTTTTTTTGAGGTATTTAGTCCTGTATTTCTTTTCTTACCTCTCTATTATATTCCTCCCTTTACTGTTAGGTCTTTGTCCTTATCTTTTTCTTCCCCTTCCTTTTTTTTTTTTTTTTTTTACTACTACTCTAGCAGATAGAGTAAAGGAAACTGCTAGAAATTGTCACCAAGCTCCAGCAGGTGACAGTGGAACAATGGTGGACACTGTCTTCTGGCTTTCTTTCTTTTGGAGATTGGCTGTCGGAGGACGCAGGAGTGGGAGGCGGACCCGGAGTAACGACGGAGTCTCAGTATGAGTATGATCATTCTCCTTTATTCTAGCTTTTACAGAGTATATATAGACAAGCAACAAGCAGGTGTCAGCAATAGTTACATGATTGGCCTACAGCTTCTGTCCACGCGCATAAAGCGGATACATGATTGGTGCAAGGTTGCTGTCCACGAGGAGGGGTCCGCTTTCATATATGGAACCTGGTTCCGTCTAGACTTGTTTACCAGTTTCGTGAATACCTTCTTTTGTAGTGCTCAAGGCCGCTATAAGGCCGCTTTCAGCAGGCTCGCTTGCCTTGGCCTAGATTCCTTCCTCTACCCTGAAGACGGGATTGCTCAGCCCAATCAAAGCATGCCCTCTCTCGCTTAACCATTCCCCTAACCATTCCTCCATCAATTGGCTTCTCGTGATGTTACGTGGACTTTTTGCCTAGTGCTTGGGCTCAAGGAGGAGAGGGAGAAGGGCTGGCTTACACCTCCAGGAGGTGAGCAGATGCTCTCTGTCAGCCTGGACCAGAAATGGCACTAATTGGAGACTAGCTCTGAGGCACAAGCAGTGGGAAGCAAGGAAACCAAATTAGGTTTTGTTTGTTTGTTTGTTTTTACTTTCTCCTCTTAACTGTGGGTAGTGTGGAGTGGGAAGCAGGGTGTTGATTTAATACTGAATGTATTTATGTTTATTTTATTACATGATGGGTCGCACAGTGCAAAGGCTGCAGTGAGGACCCCCTGCAGTTACAAGGGTGAAGGGGGCAACTGAATGGTCATTTTATTGCCACGTCATCAGGACTGGGAGGAGACCACAGTCTCTTTGCTCTCACTGCTGAACAGTAGATCCCACTCTGGCACTGTCAGCATGAAATGGCAATCTCCACACTACTCAAGTACAGCTCCCCCCCCCCAAAAAAAAAAAAAAAGAAAAAGAAGAAAACAAAACAAAAACAAAAACATCCTGACAAATTGGAATGGTGTCTGCCGCATGCAACCTGCTCTGTAACTGCAAAGGGCTTCTTTATGGGAACCACCACGACTGCCCTGTTTCCCCCTCGACCCGGGTCTGGACACCCAAGGGAGCAGCTTGGCAATGCATCCGAACTGTGCAGCTGACTAACAGCTGGCCAAAAATTTCTGACAAAGCACTTTTCTACCAGAAAATATTTAATCCAAAGAACTAAATTTCAGGAGTGTATGATTTTCAATTTTCATTTTAGTGAGATTCTTCTAAAACATTTTATTTTGGTTCAATCAGGAAGTCTCATTTCTACTTTACTGTTTCAGGCTTTATATTACTCTTATATGACACTGTTTTGCATAAATAAAGAAATGGAAAGAAATGCTTAAAGCTAATCCAGGTCATTTTGAGGTTACTAAATGCAAAATATTTAAAATGTCATTATATGTTTTGAAATGTAGGTTATTGTTTGTTCTACTTGAGACAAAAGGAAATTTTGAGKTGCCAATTTTTTTAATAAAACAGAAAATAGAAATTTTATATTTGGTTAATGGGTTTTGTTGAATTTCTGAGGCACAGTTTTGTGTGTGTAATAATATTAACATGTGGGTCATTACTTAGACTGGAGCTTTCAGATCCATGCCATAGACCCTTGTCACTGCCACTAATAGAACATGACTAGAAAAAGTGGTTTGTCATCTTGGTGAATCGAAGTAGGGTGGGACTTTGCCCATGCGTTTTGTGGGGGAATAGCAGATTTTGGACTCTGTTCCTAGTCAAAGAGATGAATGTGCTTCAGGAAGCACAGAGCTTTGGGGAGTTGAAGTGCTAACCGCTTTCTGCTCTGTCCTCCCCAACCCGTGTCAGTCTCTTCTCCCTGCTCCTTTTTGATCCCTGCTCCTCGCTTGTAAGTCCCACTCCACCACTCTGGAACATTATCTTCCACTTTGTATTCCTCACTCTAAACACCTTTTCTGATGCCTCTGTCTTTTCCTGCTTCCTTTCTTCTTTCCTGCTTCCTGAATTTCTATCAAGACTGACAGTCCCACCTCCCTTTTAGGATGTTTTTACCAGTGTTCCCTTTTCACTCTCCCTCCCATCTATTGTACCCTTCCCAGCTACTCCCAGTCCTCCAGTTGCACATTCATGCATTTCCTGCACTGCTATTTGAAACATCTTCTAGTGTGACATCTTACAAGAACATTATTGTTGTTAACAAACTCTCCCTTCCAGATCATCAGTGAACACACGAAATATTACAGAGACAGATTATATTACATATGTTTGGCAAGAAAGGTATTTTGAGGGTTTTTCATTTTATTATATGCTTCTTGGCTTTTGAAGATCTGGAAAAAAATAAAATTAAATATAATTTTACAATATCTCAGCAGTGAGTCAAGAATATAGTGTTAAAAGCTCAAGTTTGGATCAATCAGACCTTAACAATTGCACTTTCATGTTATTTCCAAAAATACTAAGAAGTGAACAGCATTCAAAATTTTTCTGGGCATTGGCAAATAAAGATTTGCACAAAATGTCTCAGAAGAGTCTGCAGCACAGTAAGGAAATGGAGAGGATAGAACAGAGGTGAAAGAAATGAATGTGCTAGCAAATGAATTTTAAGTACCTTTTTGCTAATGGCTCATCTAAGTAATGTAATGTTGTAAAGAGGTGTGCATGCATCAGAGAACACAGAAAAGTGATTCTGTGGTTGGCAGGAAGCACGGTTGTCAAGGTCTGTGTGGCTTCAAGGGGGGATGTTTTTCGTCAGTCTGTAAGTGAGCTTTTTTATAATTGGACCTGCTTTCCCAGATCTATTTTCACCTGCAGTGTTCTCTCTCCTTTGTTCACCTCTTTCTGTCTTCAAATACCTTTTATCTTTTTCTGTCTTTTGGGTTTTTTTCTGTTCTTTTCTGCTACTACTACTTTCTTATATTTGTTAGTCCCCTTTCTTTCTACTCTGGTCTTCTTTCTGTCCTTTCCTCCCCTGTATCTGAATTTCCTTCTTCTCCCTCAGTATTTTACCTCATTTATTTCACTCCAAATCTAATCTGATTCTGTTACTATGCAGAGTCAGAAAACAAGTGAGAGGAGGAGAGACAGACATTGCTGTTCTTCTCCTTCACAGTTAACTCTTCCCCTTCCTCCTCTCTTTCTTTCTGACTTAGATGTGCTTTTAGAACAGCTTTAGCTTTCTTTATTGGAGCTATTAAAAACATTTTTTTTCCACACCCAGCACCAAACGTTAGTGATGTCTATCTGTTATTCCATCTATCTTTTATAGTGCATGCAGAGAAGACCTTAGGATTTGGAGGAAGGCCAGGGAGAGAAGCCTTTGTAATACTCCCAAATTAGTTGACTCAGTTCACATGAAAGGGAATTGGAATGTCTTCATGCTGTTCCCAAAGGAGAATTATGCTGAGATCCACAGTTGTCTCAATGAGGTAAAGAAACAATTTCAGATCTTGATACTTCTTCAGCAAACATGAATGGCTAAAAGAGGAAAGTGAAAATAATCTCTTCCCTTGTTCTACTAAGCTTCTGAAAGAGTGGCATTTCAGGAAGGGTCAGAGCCAGGGGAACAAGTATGTGACCATGACATTTGGCAGGTATAAATATATATAAATGAGATAAAGCTGAGACACCCAAAATCTTTCCCAGCTGAGGTTCACACTGTCAGCCTGCCAGGAGCCCAGCTGGGAGATCATTATATATAAAATAAAATAGATTGCCCTTGGCCTTGTAGTTTATCCTTCCCAAATGGAGTCCTACATACTGGATTTGAGACCTCAGCTATGTTTTAGAGATGGGAGGCATGGCAGAGAGACAGCTTTGATCCCTTCTTTGCTGGTACAAACCTAGATGCAGTTTTCCCCAAAGAAGTGTAAGAAAATAAATAGGAACAAACTGAGTTGGAACAATGTTGACTGTGTCATCTGTTGCACCATAAAGGATGCTTTGCTAACGCAGTACTGGCTTAGATGGAGGGGAAAAAAAAAAAAAACTTCTAGAAAAAAAGAGCATCAGATGGCATTGTAGAACTCCTAATTTTGATTTAAGAAACCCTCCATGAAAGCGGAAGATATAGAGTTCTGAACACAAGCAAACATCTTGAAGTAGATCTATACGATCAATTGCTTTGGTGTCATGATGAACTTAGAGTGACTAAGTTAACTTTTTTGCAGTTTTTGATATTTTGTGCTGCAGGTCTTAGAAGGGTGTGAGAAGGGTTTTATGGACAGATATGGACATAGGTGGAATGATTATTCTGTGGACTTTTCTGAACTAAAAAACTACTACGTAGCTGCCAGTGGTTGTAGAGAACTGATCTTGACAGCTCCGGTGCCCCCTCCAAAATTCCTTTCTGGGTTCTCTTGGAAGTGGAGCACAAGATGAAACAGTTTTTGAAGCTCTCCTCTGTGATTTTTCCTGTATGGAACATGCACATCATCATCTTGACTGTGGTAGCAATTTCTGTAACTAAAATTGCTAAAGTAACTCTTTGCTCATATTAAAAGGGATTTTCCTGAGAATATTTTTTGGCAAACCTGTAGCATCTCTTTGTAATTCAGAGGGCTGGTTTGGGACATTTTTTAGAATATTGATTATGGCTCTTTTTTTAGTTTGTAAAGAACATCAGAGATATAGGGAGGAGATTCAAATGACTTAAAACAGTTCTTTCTTCAGCTGATCAGGCAAACATATTAGTGTTTCAGAATGTGAAACACAGAGTTATTTAGTCCATAGAGAGAGTTAGTGGTGAAAACCTGTGAAAAATTTTTAAAAGCCATGGAAACAATCATGATTAAGGTTTGTTTTGCTAGAAACTGAAAACTAGCTTGACAAATTCAAAAAGAACATTCCCGTCCCACCTATTTCCTTGTATCTATAAGGCACTTCACATATTGCTTCATCATAATATTCCTAGGTGGTCACAATGATAGTAAAAGTCATAGCCTGGCAGTAACATCTGAATCTGATTTCTCTCATGTTGCATAAATCATTTTTCCTATTAGCAATAGCGCTGTGGGAGCGCATTCCTTACTTGCTCTTTGTGGGAGATTAAATGATTCACTCTTTGGCCTTACATCTGACGTCACCACTGAGGTGATGTTCTAATTATGCAGTCTCACTGTCTGTCAACTCTTATTTTTCTATACAATAATGTAACTTCTTTGTAATTATACTGTAAAAACTAATGACACAGTACCTTGAGTAGTTCATAACTTTATATATATATATWTTTTTTTTGATAATTGATCACTAAAGAACTGGTTTATTTCAAATGTGGTTGACATGTTCTGTAGAAACAGTTAATTATTTAGGATGTACATAGCATTTCTCACAAAATTATTACAGTTTTCATTTTATGTTTAGCATGCTTTAAAAAAATAAATCAGAAAAGGAAAATACCTTCAAATGTTTTAAATTACAGCCATAATTTCTCTGAAATTTATTTCAGTAGTTACTTATTGCGATATTCCATATAGAAACTGAAGTAACATAAATGTCATCTTTGCCAATGTAGATTATACAAAGATATTCTGTAAACTCCAAAGTATGCCTGACAGTTTTGAAGATAATATCCTCCATCACGTTACATTTATGGATATAAGAACACAAATCTGCTGTCAGAACTTTACAGGTAGAGTACACTTACAGTCCTTTATCGTCCCCAAGGAAGAGACCATTACTTATATGGAGAAAAAGGACATGTCAGTTGAGGTTTGATGTTGAGTTTCTTTTTCCTTATATGAAAATTTCTGTTGGTGCAAGAAAAGTTGTACAAAATCATTTGTTAAAAATAGCCATTTTCATTTTCCAGCTAATTAGCAATAATCGTTCTGTTTTCATCTGCAAGGCAAGGAGACAATGTTCTTTATGGATTTTGTACAAAGTTAAATGTGATGCCAGGCAACAGAGGAAGTTTTCCAGATTTTTTAAAATGTAGCCAGTTGGTCAAATTCTCACCCTAAGCATAGTCATAGAAAAACTCCAGCCAGACTTCCTCAAAGAGGATTTCCTGTTCTGTTTTTTGCTTCACCTACAGTCAGTCAAAAAAGGGATAATATATAAGAGCACCTAAAGTACAACTTACTGTTTTTCTATTTTCACCATAAATGCGCTGAAGAATTTAGTTTTCATAGAGCTACTAGGTTGGTTAGTGCTTCTTTATGAAACATAACATGGGGTGAACACAAGACACTGCTCCCAGGAAAGGCCAGTTACTTAGAATGTATTATACACAGCAGACTAGAGTGTGTGATATGTCTACTATTATGAACCAGGAATGCTTTTTTATTTTTATTTAAAAAATAAATAAACTGGCAAAATTGTTAGGATTTTGATGTGTTTAAATTAATTCTAGGAGGAAGGCACCAAATTTGCTTCTGCTTTTGTCCTGTGTCTGGATCCCAGTGCAGTACAGAAATCAAATACACTGTTGCTCTGTGCCTATGTCATTTAATCTCAGCAATTTCATAGCTATTGCATTTCAATTTCATACCCATGAGCTGGATTCAATAGATTAAACATAAGCTGACATCACACTTTTCTCTTCAGATATGCATAAGTGTGAGAACTTTTTTCAGAACTTTCTTGAAACTTGTATCTTTGAAAGAATAATTCAGTTACCTTAGTGTAACTAATTTCTTTTAACATTTACTCTCCTTTGGCAACCATTTCCATCAGGAAAAATGTTGGTTGTAGCCTCTTTGTTTTAGGAGAAAGTGGCTACATACTGCAAGAGAGGAGCCATTCTGCCAGATTCATGTCTGTATCTTTTCCTATGCAGATAAGGCTGGATGCTGTTCAGAGAACACTGAAACAAGTTTGACTTGGTTTTTCAGATATTYGAGTATTTCTAAATCCACTAGTGTCCATGTTTGATTATTGGACAACCTAGCTTTGCTAAACCATTTTGTTTTTAAATTACATTGGGTGGAAAGAATTACTTTTCTCTAAAAAAATTATTTTCCTTGCTTATATTTGACTTTAGAAATCTTAAATGAGAAATGGATGAAGAGTTAGTGAAAAAATGTAGTGGATTATTGAATCATTTACTTTCTTGCTATTTTTAAAGGAGTATTTGATTTTATTTTTTTTCTGTCATGTACTCATCTCTTGTGGCTAATACTGTGAAGTCAAATTTCTCTGTGGACTTGAAGTAAACAGTCATTGATATTCCTTACCTGAACTCTGTTCACTAAGAAAATTTCTGGCACTTAGATATAGCATATTACTTGGGTTTGGATCTTCATATTTAACACAATTCTATAACCAGCACTAAGTACAGAATTCAGCCACTGAACTTGTTGCAAGAGTAACTGCAGCTATTAAAAAAGACCCACTGACAAAGTATTGTCTGGTGGAAACTTTAATTCTTTTCACTCTTATGGAGATTAATGGTATGATTTTTGTGCCTGGAAACCAAACAACAAGGAAATGTAGGAAATAACTTCTTCAAAGTGGTCAGATTGTTTTTCTGGAGAAAATTGGAAAGCAATATCGTTGCAGATTTGGCTTAAACCCTACATATTGTGGTCTGTAGAATTTTACACAGAGGTAAGGTTACAGCTATATCTAGTTCATTATAATGCAAGGAGCAGAGAGGATTAGGTACCCCTGAGGAAAGGATCTTTTCAGTTTGATAAATGCAGTGCAAGTTATTCACTACAAAATGCCAAGTCATTCTAACACTATAGCAATTTTTGTGCTCTTGTCTACTTTAAAAGTGCAAATTACTTAGAAGATATCAGTGGGGTTTTTTTTTGAAGAAATCAAATAATTATGAAATAGATATTTCATAGATATTGATAAATTGTGATTACACAAAATCTGCTTTTTTTCCCTCAAGTGTAGTGCATATATAAATGTATGAAGTAATGAAGAAAGTATTCGGCCATTCCCAGAAAGTCTTTCTGGGAAGAGTGGAAATTGTGTATTATAAAATGTCTCTTACATCAGGAAAAGTAAAGCATATGCCTAAAGTAACAGACATCAGGTTAGACAGAAGAGGAGCGACAGTCTGATGGAGCAGTCTGAAAGCAATGGGAGTTTTACTGTTGGACCAAATCTAATCTGCAAGCCAGAGATTTGTGTAAAATCCACACAGAAGGAAGACACAGACGCAATACCATATATTTTAGGACCTCCAAGTCTTAATTGCCCTTTCTGTGCAAGCATGGATTATAAAGTTTGTTTTAGAAAGGAGGCCTGAAGGACAAGACACTTGCATATTTATTTCAGATTTTACTCCCTTGGGAATGAGATAATCCCATGACCAGGGATTACTGTTCAGAGCAATGTGGCTAGAGTGGCTTCAGCCTTTGGGGGCTGCAAGCGGGCTATCCTTAGCCATGCTCCCAGACATCCCCTGGCAGTCTTCCTAGGACTCCATTATACTCTTGTAAAATGTTCAAAACCAGTTTATTCACTTGAAGATATTGTCCTGGTTCAGAGTTCATCCTGCAGTCCCATCCCAAGCTCTTCCCCACTCCCCTCCTCTGCCTCATGGAGCCGCAGCGGCTGCTTCCCAGAGAAGGGCAGTTGCACAGCGGAGACCCTGGTGAGGGTTGTCTGTTCGTGTTGGGGGGGGAAAGTGAAAAGGTTTGCCTGGAAGAGAGGACAGCGAGGAGCAATTATGTGTTGGGAGTAAGGAAAGGGGTATTGCTGTGCATTGCAGTATGCAGTCGGTGCCCACCCAGGGGGCTCAGGAGGGGTGGCCACCAGCATGGCCCTCCAAGAGGTCTGGAGCTCGCGGGGTGGTGGAGAGAGGTGGTGTGGGAGGGAGGAAGTGCATCTATTCTAAACTTTATCCAGCCTCATTATTCAGCAGCTGTAATCCTTTCTCAGACTGAACCAAGAAGAGGAAAATACATATTTTTTCTTAGTAATTCTCCCGACAGTTTTCTCTCTCACTGGCGTTTACACCTTTCAACATACTTATAGATGGTTATGATATCTTTCCTGTAGTCATTGTCTGGCAAAGTTAAAGATAATTAATCCTGTTAACTTTTCCTCATAAATCAGCCTTTTCAGTTCCGTAATCATTTTATTTCACTTCTGCTTTAGCCCTTATTTGTCAACATCTTTCAAAAACCGAGAAGCTCAGAACAATGTTATTTATAGCCGGAAATTGGATTAGGTTTTCATCACTGAAATAAAAAGATAGAAATGTCAGTCTGGAACTGAGTATTTTATTCAAGGAAAAACTTATTACTAATAATTACTAATATAATTTATTAGTATGATTACTCCATTTAAAGAAAACTAAGCTGCTGTCTGATAAGTTACATGTGCTCTGAAAACAAAATGCTCCACAGAAAGAAACAACATTGCATTTAAAGTATTTTTTAAAGATAAATAATTCCTGAAAAAACCATTGGGTTTAAGGGTAATAGTAATATAAATACTATTTGCTAATGCTTTGTTTATAGAAAACAAGTTAATTTTTTAATTTTTTCTCTCTTAAATTAGTATATTTTAACAATTATGTGTGCTATTTAAAAAATGTGAAGTAGTCACATGATTATATATCATCTTCCAGGATTTGAAATTAACTTACACATATAAATGTATTAGCCTCATCAGTACCTCTAAATGATGAAAAATATCATTTATTAAGTAAATGCATCTAGCAGGGATCTTGCCTGCTAGATTTAAAGTCTTGATTTACACTTTGAAAATGCTCTTGGAGAATTAATCATCTCAGACTAGTTTAGGCTGGTTATGTGGACTCCCTCTTTCCTCAGTGGAAAAAGGGAGAGATCTCTCAGAGGCATCTTGCCCATTTTAGATACCTATTGTAGGAACAGTTGCCCATTATAGGTCCATCTTTCTTTCTATTGACTAGAAGGAGGGATAGACAATTAGGTAAAGATGAGGTACTTAACTTTTAGACTTTTCAGACCTACTGAAGACAGATAAGATTGATCACCTCTCTTGAGATTCCTATCATTAGTTTCCTTTTGATATGTTGAAAAGAATTCCTAGCAAATGCCATTGAAATACTTCCGTGTGGTCCTATAAATTAGATTCATGTAATGAGTAGTAAGAATTGGTAAAATTAGACATAAGCTTTAACTAATTAAATCATAAAGAGAGCTAGAACTCTCTTTTTATCATTCTTGTCTCTTAGATTCCGAAGATTCTTTCTTTGTCTCTCTCCTTACTATTGACACAGAAATTGTTATCCTCCATATAAATCTCCCTCTGTTTTTCTTATTTGAAGAAAAAGGTTATTATCAAGGGAAAATATTGGAAAACTGTATCAGTTCACCCTTCCACTTAAGTATTAATTAGGTTCTTTAAAAATGGCTATTTGTTTGATACATGGTAATTGGAGAGTCAAAGTTTCAGTCAGAGTTGGACTGTTAAAGAGTAATCCTACCTATCACTTCCCTGCTGTCATCAGATTTGGTACCCTGAGGAGGCCTTCTAGTTGGAGAAGGCTAACTTATTATACCAGCTGATTATTTTTGTGACAAGTCATATTAGGAACAGTGCACACCTTATTCCCAGGTCATTGACTCAAATAGCACTTTCTGTTTTATTCATTTTCATTATATTTACAGTCCTCTGAACTAAGTGAAACAGCTTTAACAATCAGTAATTTTTTTCCTCGGGTCCGCTGCCATAATCTGATCTTTGACAGTTAACAAACAGTAATCTTTTAGTCCCAGCCAATATCACCAATCCTTTTTTTTCCTTCAGATAAGTGAGTTAAAGGATGCTGATTTTTTTTTTCCTTTCTTGGCCTTTCAACTAATGGCAGCTTTTCTTATCTTTAGTTTTGTCTTTGCTTTTTGCTTTTTGTCTTTTGCTTATGAAGAATGGATTTTATTTGTATTTATGGTCACATAGATATTCAAGCCTCTTCTGTAAGCTTTTAATGAAATGATAGTGGAAATTATGAAAAATAACAGCTGACTGAGGGGCCACAGGAACCACAAAACTAGCATAAGAGAAAGATCTCAAATGTATAAGAAAAAATATGTGCATGCAATGTATGTGCATGCTGGACCTTTGCCAGGACAAAAGGTACATGAATAAAGAGACTGAATGCCCTTGGGCTATCTTGAATAGCCTTGTTAGTACACCTGAGCCTAAGAAGATTGTCTAGAGATGTACTCTGGTCCTTGGGGAACATACATTTTGATGCTTTAAGAGGACTGCAGAACAAATGAGATTTCTTTGCAGATATGTAACTCTTATTTAGTTCATAGGGTTAATAGGCATGAAATGAAAATGAGGCCTCACATCGTTATTTAGAAACTATTTTAGGGTTTTGAACTGGAGCTGCTGGGGCCTTCATGAAAACGATTATTTTGGGGGAAAGGGAAAGGACAAAGGACTTGAAGGGTTGTCCTGCGGGGGTAGTCCCCCCATTAGCCATACAAAGGAAAGACAGCACACTCTCACACCGTGTGTTATGGTTGTTCAATTAGTGTTCCTCACACAGTAGTATAAACAGCCATTTTCAAAACAAACAAACAAAATCCTTATAGAGTGAGCATGGTGCTTTCTTTCTTAAATCTATTCCATGGTATAAAACAAATACAAGTTTTCTAAGCAATTATGTCTTTTTTTTTTCTTTCTTGCTATGATTTTTCTTTATCTCGTTCTCCTCACAAGGAAAAGACAGAGAGTTGTTGTTAGGGGGAAGAATAGACTGCGAGTGTTGGAACCTCTGGCTGAGACTGTGCTGCTTTCAAACTTGCCTAGTTTACTGCCATAAGAATATGGCAAAATAATGGCCAGTCAGTCTGTGTAGTGTGTACCATTCTACTGTTGGACATCTTGGACAAAACACTGGAAGATTTGTTTTGATTGGTTTTGCATGAACTCCTTCATGCATGTCGTTTTCACTGTTTGGTAACACTGTGAATAAACACACTGATTTCCATGAAGTCATGCAACTATTTATTTTAGCATTTATTTTTTAACATTATGTGGCTATCAACCATGTATAATAGGAATGGATATACTACTAAAATTAAATTCTGTGGGAGATAAAAGACTGCATCTGGGAAACTGAGTCCGGTATTTGTCCTAAAGAACAATTATCCAAAGCATTAACTTTGGGACTGTATCATTTGTATCGTAATCATCAATACCATTTCCATATTACAACTGTGGACAGAAACACAGGAGACAAACTGTAAATATCACAATGAAACATCAAAAAGAGCATCTTAATATGTTAAGATTTCTCTCTGTCACATAGCTCTCTTTCTCTACTTTTTTTACTCTTGGTGTTGCAACTGGCATGTTGGGAACTGGAAGGTGACTTACCTGTGGCCTTTATAGAGCAAATTGTTCTTGATTGTACTAACTAGCCAGATCCATTGAAAGGATGAGTAGCAGGTGCAGTATCTCAAATTAAGAGAGGGAAAGTAGCTCACAGTGGGTACACTGTGAGCCTGTATAGCTGTTCTCACTGTATCTCTGGTGAGACTTGTTTTCTGAAGTGCAGGCTCTTATGCCAGGGCAGTTGTGTGATATGGGAAATTTTCCAGAGAAATCATTAAAAAATGAGGTTTTCAACATTAGCTGTTCTGTTTACCTATTTTTCTTTCTCAAACTGTCACTAGCAACACTGAAGACTACACTGGGTGATGGACTGAGCATAATTCACACACAGAGGAGCACTGAGGCAACCACCATGTTTTACAGTACAGTTAAACTCTTCCTTAACAATCTGCAGGCAGTTTCTGAAAATAAAAGAGCTCTTTCACTGATATTGCAGCATTAGCCACATTCTGGAATGCTAAAAGTTCAAACTTTTCCTATGGCATCTAAGTGATGCAGCAGGAGCAATACACTTGATTGCTGATGGTATCGATGGTATCTGCCTGCCTGTTATTGCTTCACCAATCTATCTTACAGTGTCTTATGCTTCAGGGAAAAAAATCATGACTAAACTGAGGAGGAAATTGTTAATGATGACATAGCCTCCAGCATTTGGTTTATGACAACATGCTACTGGTGATCCGGTCATTACAGATGATGTATCCAGTTTCACTTTTAGATATTTCTGATGAACTGGAGGAGGAACAGACAGAGGGTGGGACAGACACCACCCTGCATGGTACTCCTTTGGAAAACTCTTGAAAAGAAAATGCAAAGAATTCTGCTTTAAATAAGTGGATGTGAATTTCCTTCAAGGTTAGAGACTCTTTTATCATACACCTATATCACCTGTTTGCAACACTGAACGTGTAGAAAAAAAATAATTGAGAGGAAACACATTATGTACAGTGGATCCCATTGACACGGATCATTTTAGCTGGTGCAATATGGAGGAACAAAAATGCTGTTCTGATTTAGCCTGAAGCCAAGACTTAGCAGAGGCATAGAGGTGACTTGGAGCTACTTTTGCCCTTTGTTAGGGAGCCAAGGGTGCAGGTAAAAACTGAGCATAATGAAATTCATAATAAGAAGGCCTGCAAGGACCTTGGACTAACTAATCAACATTCTGAAGGAAGTACAATGCCAGCTTTGATACTCTATGCAATTTATAAAATTAAGTATTGAAAGAGAAAAAATACTTGAGATATTTGCAATTTCATAATTTCAACTAATTTTAAGTGCAAATATTAGTGAAAATACTTCTCTAAATCCACCCCAAATATCTTAAAAGCAAGAAAATATAGGAAAACAGACTACCGTGAAAAATGACAGGAATGAAGTACTAACAAGATAGATAATGTTAGCACTGCAGTATCTTTCCAGTCAGAACCCTGGTATTATTCAAGGGAATAGACAACGCTATAAAATATGATGATGGTAGTTATATCATTGTAAGTCTGATGTGCAACAATAAACCTCAGTCACAGGAGGTTTTAAAACCTTTAATAATTACTCTATGGCTATAAATGATGATGGCATTAATATCTAGAATGTTGCTGTTGCAGAAAGCCTAATTACCCAAGTAATGCTGTCAGTATTCAGAACTGCTGGTGTTTCTTATTCTCTTAATATGGGCTTTTCCATGCTAGAATCTAATGCCTAATTTCTGTTCCCCCCTGACTACCATGTTCCTAAGGCTAAATTCTTTAGGAGGCTATGTATTCTTAGCTGCATTGGCTTTAGTGCAGGTACACCAATGCGCTTCATTACCCATTTTCATCTGTGGAGAATCTTAACTTTGGCTGGAAAGACAGGAAATATTCTATAGAGTCGACCTCTTTTTTTTTTTCTTTCTTTTTTTATTTCCTGAAGCATAGCATTAGTTTTGAATTATCTTTTATCTTACACTCCAGTAATCCTTTGTTGTTTATATAATATGTAAGGGGCTCATAACTCTTCACAGCATTCAAAAAGAGCCAAACATTGCAGATGAGTACACATATATTATAAAAGGTACTATTCCATAGTGCTACAGCCTTGTGTCATGTCACATGACTATATATTTTGTTTGTCAGTTGTCCTGTGGAATAAAAATACTTTCCCTGATTTGTTTATGGAAGAACATTTTAAAAATTCTGTGAATTGCAGTAGATGGTAGTCATTTATATGCTTTAGGCATTAAAAATGCACAGAAAATGCATCTATTCTTTGGCAAAATTGAAAGGACCAAAGACCACTGTGATAGGAGCAGCAATCAGTGTAGTGGCTGAGTTGGAGATCTCATAGGGTCTGGAAGACAGAGACAAGTTTCAACATAGAATGTGGAAACAGAAGCAAGGAAAGGAACTAGAAGTTACACAGCTAGAGGGAAATTTTAGCTCTGAGAGTAAAACTGAGAATTGCCTTCTGTTGACTAGCCTACCTCATACTGGGGGGGTGTTTGCTGTTATGTAAAGTTCAGTGAGATCAATCCCAAGGACTTTCATTTCCATGTATGTTTTCTCTTTCTTGCTCATCGATTCCCARTGGTCACATCAGACCAGAAATATGGTGGAATATTTTTCAGACTTTTTTTCCCTAGGTAAGATTTTGTCTTATAACTCCATATTTCTTTTATTTCCCTACTTATGAAATGTTTTTACTTTGTCATCTCAAATTTAAGTCATATATTCTTTAGGTTAGCAACCATTGTTTACTGGTTTTGAAGAGAGGCTCTGGCTACTTACCTTCCCCACCTCATTTCAGTTTTGTGAGGAGTTGCAGTCAACTTATCTCAGTTTTCTATTCTCTCTTCCTTAGATCACCAGTTTCTATCTGGTTGCTTATTTATCACCTTTGTTTCTTCTGTTTTTAAAGCATGTTTCCGCCAAAACCACAGGTTGGACAGTTGTTTCTCCCACATCTCTTTAGGGATTAATAAGGGAATTAGAAACAACCCATCTGACACCTCTTTTCTTTAAAAAAGAAAACCCCTTATCTTTTTTTCAAGACACCTTCCTTCACTCTTTTTGGGAGCCTTCCTCAGCCTAGTCTTCAAACATGGTTCTCAGCCAATAAAACTCAATGACAACAGGCTCTTTTGCTGCTTGTCCTTATTTCAACAACCAAGACTGGCCAAGAGGGCAGACTTCCTTTCATGGCCTTCAGCCAATCTATAGCCATTTCTAGGCTTTTAAACCTCTAGCCTCATGGGAGATGGCTGTCTTGTTTCCACTTAAGTACCTCTTCCAGGAACTTCTAGTAAGCCCAGCACCCTTGAACTTCCTGTCTGAATATAGCAGTCAAGAAAAAATCAGTCTTTGCCTCTTTTTTATTTTTTTGGACAGGTACCAAACATATCTTTGAAAATAGGTCACAATTTCTGATGGCTATTTTTCCAAAAATGTAGAAATTTCTTTGCTAACAACATTCAGGCATAGCATTACTGAAACACTAGTAAATATGCCCTATAGAATTAGCTAGTTCTATGAGCAGTAGAAGTAATGAAGCCTCATTTTCTATTTGTGTTATGACATTGATCTCCCTTATGGATTCTCGGATTTCAAAAAAGACAATCATTCCTGAGGGTCCTTCTCCTATTCCTGATTTCTTTTTTTAATGAAATCCTTAGGAGCGTTAATATCCTTGAGACCTTTCCTCATTTGCAAATGTGTTAAAATGTGCTGAGGGGATTGAGAGACAGACACATATACAGGCTGAGGTGCTATTAGCTTCCTTTCTTTAGGAAACCAGCTAAAATCAGACATCATCAGGCTAAAAAAGTTATCTGATTAATTATACACCTGTGAACACTGGCCATTCAAGACTAATAGGTCCAACATTTCTCACCGGAAGTGCTGCAAACGCTCAACTGAACTACACACACGCAGCAAGGCAGACGCTCTGTACGAGTTGCTGCATGCATGAACTGTGCTCATTTGTTCAGGATTTCCAGAAGCTTGGTAGAACACTATCAAAATTTAGTAGATTAACACTCAAAGCAATAGTTTATCCATCCATGTTGGTGAAGTTGTTAGGTACAGGCCAAATCACAGAATCACAGAATCACAGAATCGCTGAGGTTGGAAGGGACCTCTGGAGATCATCTAGTCCAACCCCCCTGCTCATGCAGGATCACCTAGAGCACATTGCACAGGATCGCATCCAGGCGSRTTYTGAATATCTCCAGAGAAGGAGACTCCACCACCTCTCTGGGCAACCTGTTCCAGTGCTCTGTCACCCTCACAGTGAAAAAGTTTTTCCTCATGTTCAGATGGAAGTGTCTGTGTTTCAGTTTGTGCCCGTTGCCTC